>NW_027458620.1:0-29167 GCF_050624435.1 Tenrec ecaudatus | reverse complement strand
AGATAGTCCAAGTGCCCACTAGGTAACCTAGACCGTCCAAGTTCCCGCTAGGTTACCTACATAGTCCAAGTGAACGCTGGTTAACCTGATAGTTCAAGTGCCTGCTAGTTAACCTGCATAGTCCAAGTGCCCGCTAGTTAACCTACATAGCCCAAGGCCTGCTAGTTAACCTAGATTGTCCAAGTGCCCGCTCGTTAACCTACATAGTCCAAGTGCTGCTGAGGAACCTACATAGTCCAAGTGCCCGATAGGGAACCTACATATTCCAAGTGCCCGTTAGGGAACCTAGATAGTCCAAGTGCCCAGAGGGAACCTATATAGTCCAAGGGCCCATAGGGAACCTATATAGTCCAAGTGCCCGCTAGGGAACCTACATAGTCAAAGTGCCCGCTAGGGAACCTGCATTGTACAAGTGCCCGCTAATTAACCAAGATAGTCCAAGTGCCCGCTAGTTAACATTGATCATCCAAGTGCCCGCTAGTTAACCTACATAGTCCAAGTGCCCGATAGGAAACCTACATATTCCAAGTGCCCGTTAGGGAACCTAGATAGTCCAAGTGCCCGTTGGGAACCTATATAGTCCAAGTGCCCGCTAGGGAACCTACATAGTCAAAGTGCCCGCTAGGGAACCTGCATTGTGCAAGTGCCCGCTGGTTAACCTAGATTGTCCAAGTGCCTGCTAGTTAACCTACATAGTCAAAGAACCAGCTAGTTAACCTAGATATTCCAAGTGCCCGCTAGTTAACCTAGATAGACCAAGTGCCCCCTAGGGAACCTATGTAGTCCAAGTGCCCCATAGGGAACCTACATAGTCCAAGTGCCCGCTAGTTAACGTAGATGGTCCAAGTACCCGCTAGGAAACGTACATAGTCCAAGTGCCCCCTAGGTAACGTACATAGTCCAAGTGCCCGCTAGGTAACATAGATAGTCCAAGTGCCTGCTAGGGAACGTACATAGCCCAAGTGCCCGCTAGGTAACCTAGATAGTCCAAGTGCCCGCTAGTTAACCTACATAGTCCAAGTGACTGCTAGGTAACCTAGATAGTCCAAGTGCCCACTAGTTAACCTCCATAGTCCAGGTTCCCCCTAGGTAATCTAGATAGTCCAAGTGCCCTCTAGGTAACCTACATAGTCCAAATGCCCGCTAGTTAACCTACATATTCCAAGTGCCCGATAGGGAACCTACATAATCCAAGTGCCCGCTAGGGAACCTACATAGTCCAAGTGCCCGTTAGTTAACCTAGATAGTCCAAATGCCCGCTAGGGAACCCACATAGTCCAAGGGCCCGCTAGGGAACCTACATACTCCAAGTGACTTTTAGTTAACCTAGATAGTCCTAGTGCCCGCTAGGTAACCTAGATAGTCCAAGTGCCCGCTAGGTAACCTACAAATTCTAAGTGCCCGCTAGGTAATCTATATAGTCCAAATGACCGCTAGGGAGCCTACATAGTCCAAATGCCCGCTAGGTAACCTAGATATTCCAAGGGCCCGCTAGGTAACCTACATAGTCCTAGTGCCCCCTAGTTAACCTACATTCTCCAAGTTCCCGATAGGGAACCTACAGAGTCCAAGTGCCCGCAAGGTTACCTACATAGTCCAAATGCCCTCTAGTTAACCTACATAGTCCAAGTGGCCGATAGGGAACCTACATAATCCAAGTGCCCGCTAGGGAACCGATAGAGTCCAAGTGCCCGGTAGGTAACCTAGATAGCCCAAATGCCCGCCAGGAAACCCACATAGTCCAAGTGCCCGCTAGGGAACTTACATAATCCAAGTGCCCGATAGGGGACCTACATATTACAAGTGCCTGTTAGCGAACTTAGATAGTCCAAGTGCCCGTAGGTAACGTAGATAGCCCAAGGGCCCGCTAGGGAACCTACATAGTCAAAGTGCCCGCAAGGGAACCTGCATTGTCCAAATGCCCGCTAGTTAATCTACATAGTCCAGAATCCGCTAGTTTACCTAGATAGTCCAAGTGCCCGCAAGGTAACCTACATAGTCCAAAGGCCCGCTAGGTTACCTACATACTCCAAGTACCCGCTATGTAACCGAGATAGTCCAAGTGCCCGTATGTTAACCTAGATAGTCCAAGTGCCTGCTAGGAACCCTAGACAGTCCAAGTGCCTGCTAGGTACCCTACATAGTCCAAGTGCCCGTTCGTTAACCTATATAGTCCAAGGGCCCACTAGGTATCCTGCATAGTCCAAGTGCGCGTTAGGTAACCTAGATAGTCCAAGTGCCCGCTAGGTAACCTACATAGTCCAAGTGCCCGTTAATAGCATAGATAGTCCAAGTGCCCGCTACCTAACCTACATAGTCCAAGTGCCCGTTCGTTAACCTAGAAGTCCATGTGCCCGCTAGGTAACCTAGACTGTCCAAGTGCCCGCTAGGTTACTTACATTGTCCAAGTGCCTGTTAATAGCATAGATAGTCCAAGTGCCCGCTAGGTAACCTACGTAGTCCAAGGGCCCTCAAGGTAACCTTTAGAGTCCAAGTGCCCGCTAGGTAACCTAGATAGTCCAAGTGCCCGTTAGGTAACCTAGATAGTCCAAGTGCCCGCTAGTTAACCTACGTAGTCAAAGTGCCCGCTAGGTAACCTAGACAGTCCAAGTTCCCACTAGGTATCCTGCATAGTCCAAGTGCCCGTTAGTATAACCTAGATAGTCCAAGTGCCCGTATGTTAACCTAGATAGTCCAAGTGCCTGCTAGGAACCCTAGACAGTCCAAGTGCCTGCTAGGTAACCTACATAGTCCAAGTGCCCGTTCGTTAACCTATATAGTCCAAGGGCCCACTAGGTATCCTGCATAGTCCAAGTGCCCGTTAGGTAACCTAGATAGTCCAAGTGCCCGCTAGGTAACCTACATAGTCCAAGTGCCCGCTAGGCAACCTAGATAGTCCAAGTGCCCGTACGTTAACCTAGATAGTCCAAGTGCCCGTTAGTTATCCTAGATAGTCCAAGTGCCCACTAGGGGATGTACATAGTCCAAGTGCCTGCTAGGTAACCTAGATAGTCTAAGTGCTCGCTAGTTAACCTACATAGTCCAAGGGCCCGCAAGTTAACCTACATAGTCCAAGTGCGCAATAGGGAACCTACATAGTCCACGTGCCCGTTACGGAACCTAGATAGTCCAAGTGCCCGCTAGGGAACCTGCATCATCCAAGTGCCCGCTAGTTAATCTAGATAGTCCAAGTGCCCGCTAGTTAACCTACATAGTCCAAGGTCCTCTACTTAACCTAGATAGTCCAAGTGCCCGCTAGTTAACCTACATAGTCCAAGTGCCCTCTAGTTAACCTAGATATTCCAAGTGCCCGCTAGGGGACGTATATAGTCCAAGTGCCCGTTTGTTATCCTAGATAGTCCAAGTGCCCACTAGGTAACCTAGACAGTCCAAGGTCCCGCTAGGTTACCTACATAGTCCAAGTGAACGCTGGTTAACCTGATAGTTCAAGTGCCTGCTAGTTAACCTGCATAGTCCAAGTGCCCGCTAGTTAACCTACATAGCCCAAGGCCTGCTAGTTAACCTAGATTGTCCAAGTGCCCGCTAGTTAACCTACATAGTCCAAGTGCCCGCTGAGGAACCTACATAGTCCAAGTGCCCGATAGGGAACCTACATATTCCAAGTGCCCGTTAGGGAACCTAGATAGTCCAAGTGCCCGTAGGGAACCTATATAGTCCAAGTGCCCGCTAGGGAACCTGCATTGTACAAGTGCCCGCTAGTTAACCTAGATCGTCCAAGTGCCCGCTAGTTAACCTAGATAGTCCAAGTGCCCAACAGGGAACCTACATAGTCCAAGTGCCCGCTGAGGAACCTACATAGTCCAAGTGCCCGATAGGGAACCTACATATTCCAAGTGCCTGTTAGGGAACTTAGATAGTCCAAGTGCCCATAGGGAACATATATAGTCCAAGTGCCCGCTAGGGAACCTACATAGTCAAAGTGCCCACTAGGGAACCTGCATTGTCCAAGTGCCCGCTAGTTAAGCTACATAGTCCAGAACCCGCTAGTTTACCTAGATAGTCCAAGTGCCCGCTAGATAACCTACATAGTCCAAGTGCACGTTCGTTAACCTAGATCGTCCAAGTGCTCGCAAGGTTACCTACATAGTCCAAGGGCCCGCTAGGTAACCTAAATAGTCCAAGTTCCCGCTAGGTAAGCTAGATAGTCCAAGTGCCCGTTACCTAACCTACATAGTCCAAGTGCCCGCTAGGTAACCAATATAATCCAAATACCCGCTAGGGGCCCTAATAGTCCAAATGTCCGCTAGTTAACCTAGATAGTCCAAGTGCCCGCTAGTTAACCTAGATAGACCAAGTGCCCGCTAGGGAACCTATCTAGTCCAAGTACCCGGTAGGAAACGTACATACTCCAAGTGCCCGCTAGGTAACGTACATAGTC
The DNA here is from genome assembly GCF_050624435.1 of Tenrec ecaudatus. Taxonomy (NCBI): domain Eukaryota; kingdom Metazoa; phylum Chordata; class Mammalia; order Afrosoricida; family Tenrecidae; genus Tenrec; species Tenrec ecaudatus. The sequence goes on along the minus strand of NW_027458620.1, from coordinate 24,768 downwards.
TAAGTGCCCGCTAGGTAACGTAGATAGTCCAAGGGGCTGTTTGGGAACGTACATAGTCCAAGTGCCTGCTAGGTAACCTAGATAGTCCTAGTGCCCACTAGTTAACCTACATAGTCCAGGTTCCCCCTAGGTAACCTAGATAGTCCAAGGGCCCGCTAGGTAACCTACATTGTCCTAGTGCCCCCTAGTTAACCTACATTCTCCAAGTGCCCGATAGGGAACCTACATAGTCCAAGTGCCCGCTAGGTAACCAACATGTTCCAAATGCCCGCTAGTTAACCTACATAGTCCAAGTGCCCGATACGGAACCTACATAATCCAAAAGCCCGCTAGGGAACCTACATAGTCCAAGTGCCCGTTAGTTAACCTAGATAGTCCAAGTGCCCGCTAGGTAACCTAGATTGTCCAACAGCCCGGTAGGTAACCTACATACTCCAAGTACCCGCTAGGTAACGTAGATAGTTCAAGTGCCTGCTAGGTAACCTAGATAGTCCAAGTGCCCGCTAGGTAACCTACAAAGTCTAAGTGCAAGCTAAATAATCTTTATAGTCCAAATAAACGCTAGAGAGCCTATACTGTCCAAATGCCCGCTAGGTAACCTAGATAGTCTATGGGCCCGCTAGGTAACCTACATAGTCCTAGTGCCCCCTAGTTAACCTATATTTTCCAAGTGCCCGATAGGGAACCTATATAGTCCAAGTGCCTGCTAGGTAACCTACATAGTCCAAATGCCCTCTAGTTAACCTACATAGTCCAAGTGCCCGCTAGGTAACCTAGATAATCCTAGTGCCCGCTAGGGAATCTTCATAGTCCTAGTGCCAGCTAGGTAACCTAGATAGTCCAAGTGTCCGCTAGTTAACCTAGATAGTCCTACTGCCCGTTAGTTAACCTAGAGTGTCCAAGTGCCCACTAGGGGACGTACTTAGTCCAAGTGCCCGTTAGCTAACCTAGATAGTCCAAGTGACCGCTAGTTAACATTGAGCATCCAAGTGCCCGCTAGTTACCCTAGATAGTCCAAGTGCACGCTAGTTAACCTACGTAGTCCAAGGTCCGCTAGTTAACCTAGATAGTCCAAGTGCTCGCTAGTTAACCTACATAGTCCAAGTGTCCGCTATGTAACCTAATAGTCAAAGTGCCCGTTAGGTAACCTAGATAGTCCAAGTGCCCGCTAGGTAACCTAGATACTCAAAGTGCCCGTTACCTAACCTAGATAGTCCAAGTGCCCGCTAGTTAACCTACATAGTCCAAGGTCCTCTACTTAAGCTAGATAGTCCAAGTGCCCACTAGTTAACCTACATAGTCCAAGTGCCCTCTAGTTAACCTAGATATTCCAAGTGCCCGCTAGGGGACGTATATAGTCCAAGTGCCCGTTTGTTATCCTAGATAGTCCAAGTGCCCACTAGGTAACCTAGACAGTCCAAGTTCCCGCTAGGTTACCTACATAGTCCAAGTGAACGCTGGTTAACCTGATAGTTCAAGTGCCTGCTAGTTAACCTGCATAGTCCAAGTGCCCGCTAGTTAACCTACATAGCGCAAGGCCTGCTAGTTAACCTAGATTGTCCAAGTGCCCGCTAGTTAACCTACATAGTCCAAGTGCCCGCTGAGGAACCTACATAGTCCAAGTGCCCGATAGGGAACCTACATATTCCAAGTGCCCGTTAGGGAACCTAGATAGTCCAAGTGCCCAGAGGGAACCTATATAGTCCAAGTGCCCATAGGGAACCTATGTAGTCCAAGTGCCCGCTAGGGAACCTACATAGTCAAAGTGCCCGCTAGGGAACCTGCATTGTACAAGTGCCCGCTAATTAACCAAGATAGTCCAAGTGCCCGCTAGTTAACATTGATCATCCAAGTGCCCGCTAGTTAACCTACATAGTCCAAGTGCCCGATAGGAAACCTACATATTCCAAGTGCCCGTTAGGGAACCTAGATAGTCCAAGTGCCCGTTGGGAACCTATATAGTCCAAGTGCCCGCTAGGGAACCTACATAGTCAAAGTGCCCGCTAGGGAACCTGCATTGTGCAAGTGCCCGCTGGTTAACCTAGATTGTCCAAGTGCCTGCTAGTTAACCTACATAGTCAAAGAACCAGCTAGTTAACCTAGATATTCCAAGTGCCCGCTAGTTAACCTAGATAGACCAAGTGCCCCCTAGGGAACCTATGTAGTCCAAGTGCCCCATAGGGAACCTACATAGTCCAAGTGCCCGCTAGTTAACGTAGATGGTCCAAGTACCCGCTAGGAAACGTACATAGTCCAAGTGCCCCCTAGGTAACGTACATAGTCCAAGTGCCCGCTAGGTAACATAGATAGTCCAAGTGCCTGCTAGGGAACGTACATAGCCCAAGTGCCCGCTAGGTAACCTAGGTAGTCCAAGTGCCCGCTAGTTAACCTACATAGTCCAAGTGACTGCTAGGTAACCTAGATAGTCCAAGTGCCCACTAGTTAACCTCCATAGTCCAGGTTCCCCCTAGGTAATCTAGATAGTCCAAGTGCCCTCTAGGTAACCTACATAGTCCAAATGCCCGCTAGTTAACCTACATATTCCAAGTGCCCGATAGGGAACCTACATAATCCAAGTGCCCGCTAGGGAACCTACATAGTCCAAGTGCCCGTTAGTTAACCTAGATAGTCCAAATGCCCGCTAGGGAACCCACATAGTCCAAGGGCCCGCTAGGGAACCTACATACACCAAGTGACTTTTAGTTAACCTAGATAGTCCTAGTGCCCGCTAGGTAACCTAGATAGTCCAAGTGCCCGCTAGGTAACCTACAAATTCTAAGTGCCCGCTAGGTAATCTATATAGTCCAAATGACCGCTAGGGAGCCTACATAGTCCAAATGCCCGCTAGGTAACCTAGATATTCCAAGGGCCCGCTAGGTAACCTACATAGTCCTAGTGCCCCCTAGTTAACCTACATTCTCCAAGTTCCCGATAGGGAACCTACAGAGTCCAAGTGCCCGCAAGGTTACCTACATAGTCCAAATGCCCTCTAGTTAACCTACATAGTCCAAGTGGCCGATAGGGAACCTACATAATCCAAGTGCCCGCTAGGGAACCGATAGAGTCCAAGTGCCCGGTAGGTAACCTAGATAGCCCAAATGCCCGCCAGGAAACCCACATAGTCCAAGTGCCCGCTAGGGAACTTACATAATCCAAGTGCCCGATAGGGAACCTACATATTACAAGTGCCTGTTAGCGAACTTAGATAGTCCAAGTGCCCGTAGGTAACGTAGATAGCCCAAGGGCCCGCTAGGGAACCTACATAGTCAAAGTGCCCGCAAGGGAACCTGCATTGTCCAAATGCCCGCTAGTTAATCTACATAGTCCAGAATCCGCTAGTTTACCTAGATAGTCCAAGTGCCCGCAAGGTAACCTACATAGTCCAAAGGCCCGCTAGGTTACCTACATACTCCAAGTACCCGCTATGTAACCGAGATAGTCCAAGTGCCCGTTAGGTAACCTAGATAGTCCAAGTTCCCCCTAGGTAACCTACATTGTCCAAGTTACCGCTAGGTAACCTAGATAGTCCAAATGCCCGTTACCTAACCTAGATAGCCCAAGTGCCCGTTCGTTAACCTAGATAGTCAAAGTGCCCGCTAGGTAACCTAGACTGTCCAAGTGCCCGCTAGGTTACCTACATAGTCCAAGTGCCCGTTAATAGCATAGATAGTCCAAGTGCCCGCTACCTAACCTACATAGTCCAAGTGCCCGTTCGTTAACCTAGAAGTCCATGTGCCCGCTAGGTAACCTAGACTGTCCAAGTGCCCGCTAGGTTACTTACATAGTCCAAGTGCCTGTTAATAGCATAGATAGTCCAAGTGCCCGCTAGGTAACCTACGTAGTCCAAGGGCCCTCAAGGTAACCTTTAGAGTCCAAGTGCCTGCTAGGTAACCTAGATAGTCCAAGTGCCCGTTAGGTAACCTAGATAGTCCAAGTGCCCGCTAGTTAACCTACGTAGTCAAAGTGCCCGCTTGGTAACCTAGACAGTCCAAGTTCCCACTAGGTATCCTGCATAGTCCAAGTGCCCGTTAGTATAACCTAGATAGTCCAAGTGCCCGTATGTTAACCTAGATAGTCCAAGTGCCTGCTAGGAACCCTAGACAGTCCAAGTGCCTGCTAGGTAACCTACATAGTCCAAGTGCCCGTTCGTTAACCTATATAGTCCAAGGGCCCACTAGGTATCCTGCATAGTCCAAGTGCCCGTTAGGTAACCTACATAGTCCAAGTGCCCGCTAGGTAACCTACATAGTCCAAGTGCCCGCTAGGTAACCTAGATAGTCCAAGTGCCCGTACGTTAACCTAGATAGTCCAAGTGCCCGTTAGTTATCCTAGATAGTCCAAGTGCCCACTAGGGGACGTACATAGTCCAAGTGCCTGCTAGGTAACCTAGATAGTCTAAGTGCTCGCTAGTTAACCTACATAGTCCAAGGGCCCGCAAGTTAACCTACATAGTCCAAGTGCGCAATAGGGAACCTACATAGTCCACGTGCCCGTTAGGGAACCTAGATAGTCCAAGTGCCCGCTAGGGAACCTGCATCATCCAAGTGCCCGCTAGTTAATCTAGATAGTCCAAGTGCCCGCTAGTTAACCTACATAGTCCAAGGTCCTCTACTTAACCTAGATAGTCCAAGTGCCCGCTAGTTAACCTACATAGTCCAAGTGCCCTCTAGTTAACCTAGATATTCCAAGTGCCCGCTAGGGGACGTATATAGTCCAAGTGCCCGTTTGTTATCCTAGATAGTCCAAGTGCCCACTAGGTAACCTAGACAGTCCAAGGTCCCGCTAGGTTACCTACATAGTCCAAGTGAACGCTGGTTAACCTGATAGTTCAAGTGCCTGCTAGTTAACCTGCATAGTCCAAGTGCCCGCTAGTTAACCTACATAGCCCAAGGCCTGCTAGTTAACCTAGATTGTCCAAGTGCCCGCTAGTTAACCTACATAGTCCAAGTGCCCGCTGAGGAACCTACATAGTCCAAGTGCCCGATAGGGAACCTACATATTCCAAGTGCCCGTTAGGGAACCTAGATAGTCCAAGTGCCCGTAGGGAATCTATATAGTCCAAGTGCCCGCTAGGGAACCTGCATTGTACAAGTGCCCGCTAGTTAACCTAGATCGTCCAAGTGCCCGCTAGTTAACCTAGATAGTCCAAGTGCCCAACAGGGAACCTACATAGTCCAAGTGCCCGCTGAGGAACCTACATAGTCCAAGTGCCCGATAGGGAACCTACATATTCCAAGTGCCTGTTAGGGAACTTAGATAGTCCAAGTGCCCATAGGGAACATATATAGTCCAAGTGCCCGCTAGGGAACCTACATAGTCAAAGTGCCCACTAGGGAACCTGCATTGTCCAAGTGCCCGCTAGTTAAGCTACATAGTCCAGAACCCGCTAGTTTACCTAGATAGTCCAAGTGCCCGCTTGATAACCTACATAGTCCAAGTGCACGTTCGTTAACCTAGATCGTCCAAGTGCTCGCAAGGTTACCTACATAGTCCAAGGGCCCGCTAGGTAACCTAAATAGTCCAAGTTCCCGCTAGGTAAGCTAGATAGTCCAAGTGCCCGTTACCTAACCTACATAGTCCAAGTGCCCGCTAGGTAACCAATATAATCCAAATACCCGCTAGGGGCCCTAATAGTCCAAATGTCCGCTAGTTAACCTAGATAGTCCAAGTGCCCGCTAGTTAACCTAGATAGACCAAGTGCCCGCTAGGGAACCTATCTAGTCCAAGTACCCGGTAGGAAACGTACATACTCCAAGTGCCCGCTAGGTAACGTACATAGTCTAAGTGCCCGCTAGGTAACGTAGATAGTCCAAGGGCCTGTTTGGGAACGTACATAGTCCAAGTGCCTGCTAGGTAACCTAGATAGTCCTAGTGCCCACTAGTTAACCTACATAGTCCAGGTTCCCCCTAGGTAACCTAGATAGTCCAAGGGCCCGCTAGGTAACCTACATTGTCCTAGTGCCCCCTAGTTAACCTACATTCTCCAAGTGCCCGATAGGGAACCTACATAGTCCAAGTGCCCGCTAGGTAACCAACATGTTCCAAATGCCCGCTAGTTAACCTACATAGTCCAAGTGCCCGATACGGAACCTACATAATCCAAAAGCCCGCTAGGGAACCTACATAGTCCAAGTGCCCGTTAGTTAACCTAGATAGTCCAAGTGCCCGCTAGGTAACCTAGATTGTCCAACAGCCCGGTAGGTAACCTACATACTCCAAGTACCCGTTAGGTAACGTAGATAGTTCAAGTGCCTGCTAGGTAACCTAGATAGTCCAAGTGCCCGCTAGGTAACCTACAAAGTCTAAGTGCAAGCTAAATAATCTTTATAGTCCAAATAAACGCTAGAGAGCCTATACTGTCCAAATGCCCGCTAGGTAACCTAGATAGTCTATGGGCCCGCTAGGTAACCTACATAGTCCTAGTGCCCCCTAGTTAACCTACATTTTCCAAGTGCCCGATAGGGAACCTATATAGTCCAAGTGCCTGCTAGGTAACCTACATAGTCCAAATGCCCTCTAGTTAACCTACATAGTCCAAGTGCCCGCTAGGTAACCTAGATAATCCTAGTGCCCGCTAGGGAATCTTCATAGTCCTAGTGCCAGCTAGGTAACCTAGATAGTCCAAGTGTCCGCTAGTTAACCTAGATAGTCCTACTGCCCGTTAGTTAACCTAGAGTGTCCAAGTGCCCACTAGGGGACGTACTTAGTCCAAGTGCCCGTTAGCTAACCTAGATAGTCCAAGTGACCGCTAGTTAACATTGAGCATCCAAGTGCCCGCTAGTTACCCTAGATAGTCCAAGTGCACGCTAGTTAACCTACGTAGTCCAAGGTCCGCTAGTTAACCTAGATAGTCCAAGTGCTCGCTAGTTAACCTACATAGTCCAAGTGTCCGCTATGTAACCTAATAGTCAAAGTGCCCGTTAGGTAACCTAGATAGTCCAAGTGCCCGCTAGGTTACTTACATAGTCCAAGTGCCTGTTAATAGCATAGATAGTCCAAGTGCCCGCTAGGTAACCTACGTAGTCCAAGGGCCCTCAAGGTAACCTTTAGAGTCCAAGTGCCCGCTAGGTAACCTAGATAGTCCAAGTGCCCGTTAGGTAACCTAGATAGTCCAAGTGCCCGCTAGTTAACCTACGTAGTCAAAGTGCCCGCTAGGTAACCTAGACAGTCCAAGTTCCCACTAGGTATCCTGCATAGTCCAAGTGCCCGTTAGTATAACCTAGATAGTCCAAGTGCCCGTATGTTAACCTAGATAGTCCAAGTGCCTGCTAGGAACCCTAGACATTCCAAGTGGCTGCTAGGTAACCTACATAGTCCAAGTGCCCGTTCGTTAACCTATATAGTCCAAGGGCCCACTAGGTATCCTGCATAGTCCAAGTGCCCGTTAGGTAACCTACATAGTCCAAGTGCCCGCTAGGTAACCTACATAGTCCAAGTGCCCGCTAGGTAACCTAGATAGTCCAAGTGCCCGTACGTTAACCTAGATAGTCCAAGTGCCCGTTAGTTATCCTAGATAGTCCAAGTGCCCACTAGGGGATGTACATAGTCCAAGTGCCTGCTAGGTAACCTAGATAGTCTAAGTGCTCGCTAGTTAACCTACATAGTCCAAGGGCCCGCAAGTTAACCTACATAGTCCAAGTGCGCAATAGGGAACCTACATAGTCCACGTGCCCGTTAGGGAACCTAGATAGTCCAAGTGCCCGCTAGGGAACCTGCATCATCCAAGTGCCCGCTAGTTAATCTAGATAGTCCAAGTGCCCGCTAGTTAACCTACATAGTCCAAGGTCCTCTACTTAACCTAGATAGTCCAAGTGCCCGCTAGTTAACCTACATAGTCCAAGTGCCCTCTAGTTAACCTAGATATTCCAAGTGCCCGCTAGGGGACGTATATAGTCCAAGTGCCCGTTTGTTATCCTAGATAGTCCAAGTGCCCACTAGGTAACCTAGACAGTCCAAGGTCCCGCTAGGTTACCTACATAGTCCAAGTGAACGCTGGTTAACCTGATAGTTCAAGTGCCTGCTAGTTAACCTGCATAGTCCAAGTGCCCGCTAGTTAACCTACATAGCCCAAGGCCTGCTAGTTAACCTAGATTGTCCAAGTGCCCGCTAGTTAACCTACATAGTCCAAGTGCCCGCTGAGGAACCTACATAGTCCAAGTGCCCGATAGGGAACCTACATATTCCAAGTGCCCGTTAGGGAACCTAGATAGTCCAAGTGCCCGTAGGGAACCTATATAGTCCAAGTGCCCGCTAGGGAACCTGCATTGTACAAGTGCCCGCTAGTTAACCTAGATCGTCCAAGTGCCCGCTAGTTAACCTAGATAGTCCAAGTGCCCAACAGGGAACCTACATAGTCCAAGTGCCCGCTGAGGAACCTACATAGTCCAAGTGCCCGATAGGGAACCTACATATTCCAAGTGCCTGTTAGGGAACTTAGATAGTCCAAGTGCCCATAGGGAACATATATAGTCCAAGTGCCCGCTAGGGAACCTACATAGTCAAAGTGCCCACTAGGGAACCTGCATTGTCCAAGTGCCCGCTAGTTAAGCTACATAGTCCAGAACCCGCTAGTTTACCTAGATAGTCCAAGTGCCCGCTAGATAACCTACATAGTCCAAGTGCACGTTCGTTAACCTAGATCGTCCAAGTGCTCGCAAGGTTACCTACATAGTCCAAGGGCCCGCTAGGTAACCTAAATAGTCCAAGTTCCCGCTAGGTAAGCTAGATAGTCCAAGTGCCCGTTACCTAACCTACATAGTCCAAGTGCCCGCTAGGTAACCAATATAATCCAAATACCCGCTAGGGGCCCTAATAGTCCAAATGTCCGCTAGTTAACCTAGATAGTCCAAGTGCCCGCTAGTTAACCTAGATAGACCAAGTGCCCGCTAGGGAACCTATCTAGTCCAAGTACCCGGTAGGAAACGTACATACTCCAAGTGCCCGCTAGGTAACGTACATAGTCTAAGTGCCCGCTAGGTAACGTAGATAGTCCAAGGGGCTGTTTGGGAACGTACATAGTCCAAGTGCCTGCTAGGTAACCTAGATAGTCCTAGTGCCCACTAGTTAACCTACATAGTCCAGGTTCCCCCTAGGTAACCTAGATAGTCCAAGGGCCCGCTAGGTAACCTACATTGTCCTAGTGCCCCCTAGTTAACCTACATTCTCCAAGTGCCCGATAGGGAACCTACATAGTCCAAGTGCCCGCTAGGTAACCAACATGTTCCAAATGCCCGCTAGTTAACCTACATAGTCCAAGTGCCCGATACGGAACCTACATAATCCAAAAGCCCGCTAGGGAACCTACATAGTCCAAGTGCCCGTTAGTTAACCTAGATAGTCCAAGTGCCCGCTAGGTAACCTAGATTGTCCAACAGCCCGGTAGGTAACCTACATACTCCAAGTACCCGCTAGGTAACGTAGATAGTTCAAGTGCCTGCTAGGTAACCTAGATAGTCCAAGTGCCCGCTAGGTAACCTACAAAGTCTAAGTGCAAGCTAAATAATCTTTATAGTCCAAATAAACGCTAGAGAGCCTATACTGTCCAAATGCCCGCTAGGTAACCTAGATAGTCTATGGGCCCGCTAGGTAACCTACATAGTCCTAGTGCCCCCTAGTTAACCTATATTTTCCAAGTGCCCGATAGGGAACCTATATAGTCCAAGTGCCTGCTAGGTAACCTACATAGTCCAAATGCCCTCTAGTTAACCTACATAGTCCAAGTGCCCGCTAGGTAACCTAGATAATCCTAGTGCCCGCTAGGGAATCTTCATAGTCCTAGTGCCAGCTAGGTAACCTAGATAGTCCAAGTGTCCGCTAGTTAACCTAGATAGTCCTACTGCCCGTTAGTTAACCTAGAGTGTCCAAGTGCCCACTAGGGGACGTACTTAGTCCAAGTGCCCGTTAGCTAACCTAGATAGTCCAAGTGACCGCTAGTTAACATTGAGCATCCAAGTGCCCGCTAGTTACCCTAGATAGTCCAAGTGCACGCTAGTTAACCTACGTAGTCCAAGGTCCGCTAGTTAACCTAGATAGTCCAAGTGCTCGCTAGTTAACCTACATAGTCCAAGTGCCCGCTATGTAACCTAATAGTCAAAGTGCCCGTTAGGTAACCTAGATAGTCCAAGTGCCCGCTAGGTAACCTAGATACTCAAAGTGCCCGTTACCTAACCTAGATAGTCCAAGTGCCCGCTAAGCAACCTACATAGTCCAAGTGCCCGTTCGTTAACCTAGAAGTCCAAGTGCCCGCTAGGTATCCTAGACAGTCCAAGTGCCCGCTAGGTTACCTGCATATTCCAAGTGCCCGTTCGTTAAACTAGATAGTCCAAGTGCCCACTAGGTAACCTACATAGTCCAAGTACCCGCTAGGTAACCTATATAGTCCAAGTGCCCGCTAGGTAACCTAGATAGTCCAAAGGCCCGCTAGTTAACCTACATAGTCCAAGGGCTCACTTGTTAACTTTGATAGTCCTAGTCCCCGCTAGTTAACCTAGATAGTCCTAGTGGCCGTTAGTTAACCTAGAGCGTCCAAGTGCCCACCAGGGGATGTACTTAGTCCAAGTGCCCGTTAGCTAACCTAGATAGTCCAAGTGCCCGCTAGTTAACATTGATCATCCAAGTGCCCGCTAGTTAACCTAGATAGTCCAAGTGCACGCTAGTTAACCTAGATAGTCCAAGGCCCGCTAGTTAACCTACATAGTCCAAGTGCCCGGTAGTTAACTTACATAGTTCAAGTGTCCATAGGGAACATACATAGTCCACGTGCCCGCTAGGGAACATACATAGTCCAAGTGCCCGCTAGGGAATCTACATAGTCCAAGGGCCCGCTAGTTAATGTAGATAGTCCAAGTTCCGCTAGTTAATCTACATAGAACAAGGGCCCGCTAGTTTACCTACATAGTCCAAGTACCCACTAGTTAACCTAGATCGTCCAAGTGTCCGCTAGTTAATCTACATAGTACAAGAGCCCGCTCGGGAATCTAGTTAGTCCAAGTGCCCGCTCTAGAACCTACATAGTCCAAGTGCCTGCTAGGGAACCTACATAGTCCACGTGCCCGCTAGGGAATCTACATAGTCCAAGGGTCCGCTAGTTAACGTAGATAGTCCAAGTGCCGCTAGTTAATCAACATAGTCCAAGGGCCTGCTAGTTAACCTACATAGTCCAAGTACCCGCTAGTTAACCTAGATCGTCCAAGTGCCCGCTAGGTAACCTACATAGTCCAAGGGCCCGCTAGTTGACCTACATAGTCCAAGGGCCCGCTAGTTAACCTACATCGTCCAAGGGCCCGCTAGTTAACCTAGATAGTCCAAGTGCCCGCTAGTTACCCTACATAGTCCAAGTGCCCGCGAGGTAACCTAGACAGTTCAAGTGACCACTAGGTTACCTACATAGTCCAAGTGCCCGTTCGTTAACCTACATAGTCCAAATGACCGCTAGGTAACCAATATAGTCCAAATGCTTGTTAGGGGCCCTAATAGTCCAAATGCCCGCTAGTTAACCTAGATAGTCCAAGTGCTCGCTAGTTTACCTAGATAGTCCAAGTGCCCGCTAGTTAATCTAGATAGACCAAGTGCCCGCTAGGGAACCTATCTACTCCAAGTACCCGCTAGGAAACGTACATAGTCCAAGTGCCCGCTAGGTAACATAGATAGTCCAAGTGCCCGCTAGGGAACGTACATAGTCCAAATGCCCGCTAGGTAACCTAGATAGTCCAAGTGCCTGCTAAGTAACCTAGGTAGTCCAAGTGCCCAGTAGTGAACCTACATAGTCCAGGTTCCCCCTAGGTAACCTAGATAGTCCAAGGGCCCGCTAGGTAACCTACATAGTCAAAATGCCCGATAGGGAACCTACATAGTCCAAGTGCCTGCTAGGTAACCTACATAGTCCAAATGCCCGCTAGTTAACCTACATAGTACAAGTGCCCGATAGGCAACCTACATAATCCAAGTGCCCGCTAGGCGACCTAAATTGTCCAAGTGCCCGTTAGGTAACCTAGATAGTCCAAATGCCCGCTAGGGAACCCACATAGTTGAAGTGCCCGCTAGGTAACCTACAAAGTCTAAGTGCCCGCTAGGTAATCTATATAGTCCAAATGACCACTAGGGAGCATACATAGTCCAAATGCCCGCTCGGTAACCTAGGTAGTCCAAGGGCCCGCTAGGAAACCTACATAGTCCTAGTGCCCCCTAGTTAACCTTCATTCTCCAAGTGCCCGATAGGGAACCTACATAGTCCATGTGCCCGCTAGGTACCCTACATAGTCCAAGTGCCCGATAGGGAACATACATAATCCAAGTGCCCGCTAGGGAACCTACATAGTCCAAGTGCCCGTTAGGTAACGAAGATAGTTCAAGTGCCAGCTAGGTAACCTAGATAGTCCAAGTGTCTGCTAGGTAACCTACAAAGTCTAAGTGCCCGCTAGTATATCTATATAGTCCAAATGCCTGCTAGGGAATCTACATAGTCCAAGGGCCCGCTAGTTAACGTAGATAGTCCAAATGCCGCTAGTTAATCTACATAGTCCAAGGGCCCGCTAGGTAACCTAGATAGTTCAAGGGCCTGCTAGTTAACCTACATAGTCCAAGTGCCCAGTAGTTAAATTACATAGTTCAAGTGTCCATAGGGAACATACATAGCCCAAGTGCCCTCTAGGGAACATACATAGTCCAAGTGCCCACTAGGGAATCTACATAGTCCAAGGGCCCGCTAGTTAATGTAGATAGTCCAAGTTCCGCTAGTTAATCTACAGAGTTCAAGGGCCCGCTAGTTAACCTACATAGTCCAAGTACCCGCTAGTTAACCTAGATCGTCCAAGTGTCCGCTAGTTAATCTACATAGTACAAGTGCCCGCTCGGGAATCTAGTTAGTCCAAGTGCCCACTCTGGAACCTACATAGTCCAAGTGCCTGCCAGGGAACCTACATATTCCAAGTGCCCGCGCTGGAACATACATTGTCCAAGTGCTCGCTAGGGAATCTACATAGTCCAAGGGCCCGCTAGTTAATGTAGATAGTCCAAGTGCCGCTAGTTAATCCACATAGTGCAAGGTCCCGATAGTTAACCTACAAAGTCCAAGTACCCGCTAGTTAACCTAGATCGTCCAAGTGCCCGCTAGGTAACCTACATAGTCCAAGGGACCGCTAGTTAACCTACATCGTCCAAGGGCCTGCTAGTTAACCTAGATAGTCCATGTGCCCGCTAGTTAACCTACATAGTCCAAGTGCCCGCTAGGTAACCAATATAGTCCAAATGCCCGCTAGGGGCCCTAATAGTCCAAATGCCCGCTAGTTAACCTAGATAGTCCAAGTGCTCACTAGTTAACCTAGATAGTCCAATTGCCCGCTAGTTAACCTAGATAGACCAAGTGCCCGCTAGGGAACATATCTAGTCCAAGTACCCGCTAGGAAACGTACATAGTCCAAGTGCCCGCTAGGTAACATAGATAGTCCAAGTGCCCGCTAGGGAACGTACATAGTCCAAGGGCCCACTAGTTAACCTAGATAGTCCAAGTGTCCGCTAGTTAACCTGGATAGTCCAAGTGCCCACTAGGGAATGTACATAATCCAAGTGCCCGCTAGGTAACCTAGATAGGTCAAGTACCCGCTAGGTAACCTACATAGTTCAAGTACCCGCTAGGTAACCTAGATCGTCAAAGGGCCCCCTAGTAAGCCTACATAGTCCACGTGCCCGCTAGGTAACCTAGATAGTCCAAGGGCCCGATAGTAAACCTACATAGTCCATGGGCCCGCTAGTTAACCTTCATAGTGCAAGTGTCCGCTACTTAACCTACATATTCCAAGTTCCCGCTAGTTAACCTACATAATCTAAGTGCCCGTTGGCTAACCTACATAGTCCAAAGTCCCGCTAGTTGACCTATATAGTCAAAGTGCCAGCCAGGTAACCTAGATAGTGCAAGTGCCCACTAGGTAACCTAGATAGTCCAAGTGCCTGTAAGCTAACCTAGATAGTCCAAGTGGATGCTAGGTAACCTACATAGTACAAGTGCCCGTTCGTTAACCTAGATAATTCAAGTGCCCGTTCTTTGACGTAGATAATCCAAATGCCCACTAGGTAACCTAGACAGTCAAAGTGCCCGCTAGTTAACCTACATAGTCCAAGTGCCCGATAGGGAACCTACATAATCCAAGTGCCTGCTAGGCAACCTACATAGTCCAAGTGCCCGTTAGTTAACCTAGATAGTCAAAGTGCCCGCTAGGTAACCTACATAGTCCAAGTGCCCGCTAGGTAACCTAAATAGTCCAAATGCCCACTAGTTAACCTAGATAGTCCAAGTGCCCGCTAGTTAACCTACATAGTCTAAGTGCCCGCTAGGTAACCAAGACAGTTCAAGTGATCACTAGGTTACCTACATAGTCCATGTGCCCGTTCGTTAACCTACATAGTCCAAGTGCCCGCGAGGTAACCAATATAGTCCAAATGCCCGCTAGGGGCCGTAATAGTCCAAATGCCCGCTAGTTAACCTAGACAGTCCAAGTGCCCGCTAGTTAACCTAGATAGACTAAGTGCCCGCTGGGAACCTACTAGTCCAAGTGCCCGCTAGGTAACGTACATAGTCCAAGTGCTCGCTAGGTAACGTAGATAGTCCAAGTGCCCGCTAGGGAACGTACATAGTCCAAGTGCCCGCTAGGTAACCTAGATAGTCCAAGTGCCCGCTAGTTAACCTACATAGTCCAAGTGCCTGCTAGGTAACCTAGATAGTCCAAGTGCCCAGTACTTAACCTATATTGTCCAAATGCCCGATAGGGAACCTATATAGTCCAAGTGCCCGCTAGGTAACTTACATAGTCCAAATACCCGCTAGTTAACCTACATAGTCCAAAATACCTGCTAGTTAACCGACATAGTCCAAGTGCCCGATAGGGAACCTACATAATCCAAGTACCTGCTAGGCAACCTGCATAGTCCAAGTGCCCGTTAGTTAACCTAGAGAGTCAAAGTGCCTGCTAGGTAACCTATATAGTCCAAGTGCCCGCTAGGTAACTTACATAGTCCTAATGCCTGCTAGGTAACCTACATAGTCCAAGTGCCTGATAGGGAACCTACATAATCCAAGTGCCCGCTAGGGATCCTACATAGTCCAAGTGCCCGTTATTTAACCTAGATAGTCCAAATGCCCGCTAGGGAACCCACATAGTCCAAGTGCTCGCTAGGGAACCTACATATTCCAAGGGCCCGCTAGGGAACCTACATATTCCAAGTGCCCGTTAGTTAACCTAGATAGTCCCAGTGCCCGCTTGGTAACTTAGATACTCCAACAGCCCGCAAGGTAACCTACATACGCCAAGAACCCGCTATAACGTAGATAGTTCAAGTGCCAGCTAGGTAACCTAGATATTTCTCGTGCCCGTTACCTAACCTAGATAGTCCAATTGTCCGCTATGCAACATACATAGTCCTAGTGCCCGTTCTTTAACCTAGAAGTCCAAGTGCCCGCTAGGTAACCTAGACTCTCCAAGTGCCCGCTAGGTTACCTACATAGTCCAAATGCCAGTTCAGTAACCTAGATAGTGCAAGTGCCCGGTAGTTAACCTACATACTCCAAGTGCCCACTAGGTAACCTAGGTAGTCCAAGGGCCCTCTAGTTAACCTACATAGTCCAAGTGCCCGGTAGTTAACTTACATAGTTCAAGTGTCCGTAGGGAACATATAGAGTCCAAGTGCCCGCTAGGGAACCTACATAGTCCAAGGCCCCCCTAGTTAGCCTACATAGTCCAAGTGCCCGCTAGTTAATGTAGATAGTCCAAGTGCCGCTAGTTAATCTACATAGTTCAAGGGCCCGCTGGTTAACCTACATAATCCAAGTACCCGCTAGTTAACCTAGATCGTCCAGGTGTCCGCTAATTAACCTACATAGTACAAGTGCCCGCTAGGGAACCTAGA
The DNA here is from genome assembly GCF_050624435.1 of Tenrec ecaudatus. Taxonomy (NCBI): domain Eukaryota; kingdom Metazoa; phylum Chordata; class Mammalia; order Afrosoricida; family Tenrecidae; genus Tenrec; species Tenrec ecaudatus. The sequence continues at coordinate 8,871 of NW_027458620.1, read as the reverse complement.
TAGTCCAAGTGCCCGCTCTGGAACCTACATAGTCCAAGTGACTGCTAGGGAACCTACATAGTCCAAGTGTCCGCTCTGGAACATATACAGTCGAGGTGCCCGCTAGGGAATCTACATAGTCCAAGGGACCGCTAGTTAATGTAGATAGTCCAAGTGCCGCGAGTTAATCTACATAGTCCAAGGGCCCGCTAGTTAACCTACATAGTCCAAGGGCCCGCTAGTTAACCTACATCGTCCAAGGGCCTGCTAGTTAACCTAGATAGTTCAAGTGCCCGCTAGTTAACCTACATAGTCCAAGTGCCCGCGAGGTAACCTAGACATTTCAAGTGACCACTAGGTTACCTACATAGTCCAAGTGCCCTTTCGTTAACCTACATAGACCAAGTGCCCGCTAGGTAACCAATATAGTCCAAATGCCCGCTAGGGGCCCTAATAGTCCAAATGTCCGCTAGTTAACCTAGATAGTCCAAGTGCCCGCTAGTTAACCTAGATAGACCAAGTGCCCGCTAGGGAACCAATCTAGTCCAAGTACCCGCTAGGAAACGTACATACTCCAAGTGCTCGCTAGGTAACGTACATAGTCTAAGTGCCCGCTAGGTAACGTAGATAGTCCAAGGGCCTGCTTGGGAACGTACATTGTCCAAGTGCCTGCTAGTTAACGTAGATAGTCCAAGTGCCCACTAGTTAACCTACATAGTCCAGGTTCCCCCTAGGTAACCTAGATAGTCCAAGGGCCCGCTAGGTAACCTACATTGTCCTAGTGCCCGATAGGGAACCTACATAATCCAAGTGCCCGCAAGGGAACCTACATAGTCCAAGTGCCCGTTAGTTAACCTAGATAGTGCATGTGCCCGCTAGGTAACCTAGATTGTCCAACAGCCCGGTAGGTAACCTACATACTCCAAGTACCCGCTAGGTAACGTAGATAGTACAAGTGCCTGCTAGGTAACCTAGATAGTCAAAGTGCCCGCTAAGTAACCTACAAAGTTTAAGTGCCCGCTAAATAATCTATATAGTCCAAATAAACGCTAGGGAGCCTACATAGTCCAAATGCCCGCTAGGTAACCTAGATAGTCTATGGGCCCGCTAGGTAACCTACATAGTCCTAGTGCCCCCTAGTTAACCTACATTTTCCAAGTGCCCGATAGGAAACCTACATAGTCCAAGTGCCTGCTAGGTAACCTACATAGTCCAAATGCACCCTAGTTAACCTACATAGTCCAAGGGCCCGATAGGGAACCTACATAATCCAAGTGACCGCTAGTTGACCTACATAGTCCAAGTGCCCGCTAGGTAACCTAGATAATCCTAGTGCCCGCTAGGGAACTTTCATAGTCCTAGTGCCAGCTAGGTAACCTAGATAGTCCAAGTGCCCGCTAGTTAACCTAGATAGTCCTAGTGCCCGTTAGTTAAGCTAGAGTGTCCAAGTGCCCACTAGGGGACGTACTTAGTCCAAGTGCCCGTTAGCTAACCTAGATAGTCCAAGTGACCGCTAGTTAACATTGAGCATCCAAGTGCCCGCTAGTTAACCTAGATAGTCCAAGTGCACGCTAGTTAACCTACGTAGTCCAAGTGCTCGCTAGTTAACCTACATTGTACAAGGGCCCGCTAGTTGACCTAGATAGTCCAAGTGCCCGCTAGTTAACCTAGAAATTCCAAGTGCCCGCTAGGTAACCTAAGAAGTCCAAATGTCCGATAGGGATCCTACATAGTCCAAGTGCCCGCTAGGTAACCTACATAGTCCAAGTGCCCGTTCGTTAACCTATATAGTCCAAGTGCCCGCTAGGTAACCTAGACTGTCCAAGTGCCCGCTAGGTTACCTACATAATCCAAGTGCCCGTTCGTTAACCTAGATAGTCCAAGTGCTCGCTAGTTAACCTAGATAGTTCAAGTGCCCGCTATTTAAACTAGATAGACCAAGTACCCGCTAGGGAACCTATCTAGTCCAAGTACCCTCTAGGAAACGTACATAGTCCAAGTGCCCGCTAGGTAACATAGATAGTCCAAGTGCCCGCTAGGGAACGTACATAGTCCAAGTGCCTGCTATGTAACCTAGATAGTCCAAGCGCTCGCTAGTTAACCTACATACTCCAAGTGCCTGCTAGGTAACCAAGATAGTCCAAGTGCCCACTAGTTAACCTACATAGTCCAGGTTCCCCCTAGGTAACCTAGATAGTCCAAGGGCCCACTAGGTAACCTACATAGTCCAAATGCCCGATAGGGAACCTACATAGTCCAAGTGCCCGCTAGGTAACCTACATAGTCCAAATGCCCGCTAGTTAACCTACATAGTCCAAGTGCCCGATAGGGAACCTACATAGTCCAAGTGCCCGCTAGGTAACCTACATAGTTCAAGTGGCCGATAGGGAACCTACATAATCCAAGTGCCCACTAGGGAACCTACATTGTCCAAGTGCCCGTTATGTAACCTAGATACTCCAAATGCTCGCTAGGGAACCCAAATAGTCCAAGTGCCCGCTAGGGAACTTACATAGTCCAAGGGCCCGCTAGGGAACCTACATAGTCCAAGTGCCCGTTAGTTAACCTAGATAGTCCCAGTGCCCGCTAGGTAACCTAGAAAGTCCAATAGCCCGGTAGGTAACCTACATACTCCAAGTACCCGCTAGGTAACGTAGATAGTTCAAGTGCCCGCTAGGTAACCTACAAAGTCTAAGTGCCCGCTAGGTAACCTAAGAAGTCCAAATGTCCGATAGGGATCCTACATAGTCCAAGTGCCCGCTAGGTAACCTACATAGTCCAAGTGCCCGTTCGTTAACCTATATAGTCCAAGTGCCCGCTAGGTAACCTAGACTGTCCAAGTGCCCGCTAGGTTACCTACATAATCCAAGTGCCCGTTCGTTAACCTAGATAGTCCAAGTGCTCGCTAGTTAACCTAGATAGTTCAAGTGCCCGCTATTTAAACTAGATAGACCAAGTACCCGCTAGGGAACCTATCTAGTCCAAGTACCCTCTAGGAAACATACATAGTCCAAGTGCCCGCTAGGTAACATAGATAGTCCAAGTGCCCGCTAGGGAACGTACATAGTCCAAGTGCCTGCTATGTAACCTAGATAGTCCAAGCGCTCGCTAGTTAACCTACATACTCCAAGTGCCTGCTAGGTAACCAAGATAGTCCAAGTGCCCACTAGTTAACCTACATAGTCCAGGTTCCCCCTAGGTAACCTAGATAGTCCAAGGGCCCACTAGGTAACCTACATAGTCCAAATGCCCGATAGGGAACCTACATAGTCCAAGTGCCCGCTAGGTAACCTACATAGTCCAAATGCCCGCTAGTTAACCTACATAGTCCAAGTGCCCGATAGGGAACCTACATAGTCCAAGTGCCCGCTAGGTAACCTACATAGTTCAAGTGGCCGATAGGGAACCTACATAATCCAAGTGCCCACTAGGGAACCTACATTGTCCAAGTGCCCGTTATGTAACCTAGATACTCCAAATGCTCGCTAGGGAACCCAAATAGTCCAAGTGCCCGCTAGGGAACTTACATAGTCCAAGGGCCCGCTAGGGAACCTACATAGTCCAAGTGCCCGTTAGTTAACCTAGATAGTCCCAGTGCCCGCTAGGTAACCTAGAAAGTCCAATAGCCCGGTAGGTAACCTACATACTCCAAGTACCCGCTAGGTAACGTAGATAGTTCAAGTGCCCGCTAGGTAACCTACAAAGTCTAAGTGCCCGCTAGGTAATCTATATAGTCCAAATGACCACTAGGGAGCCTACATAGTCCAAATGCCCGCTAGGTAACCTAGGTAGTCCAAGGGCCCGCTAGGAAACCTACATAGTCCTAGTGCCCCCTAGTTAACCTACATTCTCCAAGTGCCCGATAGGGAACCTACATAGTCCAAGTGCCCGCTAGGTAACCTATATTGTCCTAGTGCCCGATAGGGAACCTACATAATCCAAGTGCCCGCTAGGGAACCTACATAGTCCAAGTGCCCGTTAGGTAACCTAGATAGTCCAAATGCCCGCCATGAAACCCACATAGTCCAAGTGCCCGCTAGGGAATTTACATAGTCCAAGGGCCCGCTAGGGAACCTACATAGTCCAAGTGTCCGTTAGTTAAACTAGATAGTCCAACAGCCCGCTAGGTAACCTACATACTCCAAGAACCCGCTATAACGTAGATAGTTCATGTGCCCGCTAGGGAACCTAGATAGTCCAAGTGCCCGCTCTGGAACCTACATAGTCCAAGTGACTGCTAGGGAACCTAAATAGTCCAAGTGCCCGCTCTGGAACATATATAGTCCAAGTGCCCGCAAGGGAATCTACATAGTCCAAGGACCCGCTAGTTAATGTAGATAGTCCAAGTGCCGCTAGTTAATCTACATAGTCCAGGGCCCGCTAGTCAACCTACATAGTCCAAGTACCCGCTAGTTAACCTAGATCGTCCAAGTGCCCTCTATGTCACCTACATAGTCCAAGGGCCCGCTAGTTAACCTACATAGTCCACGTGCCCGCTAGTTAACCTACATAGTCCAAGTGCCCGCGAGGTAACCTAGACATTTCAAGTGACCACTAGGTTACCTACATAGTCCAAGTGCTCTTTCGTTAACCTACATAGTCCAAGGGCCCGCTAGGTAACCAATATAGTCCAAATGCCCGCTAGGGGCCCTAATAGTCCAAATGTCTGCTAGTTAACCTAGATAGTCCAAGTGCCCGCTAGTTAACCTAGATAGACCAAGTGCCCGCTAGGGAACCAATCTAGTCCATGTACCCGCTAGGAAACGTACATACTCCAAGTGCTCGCTAGGTAACATACATAGTCTAAGTGCCCGCTAGGTAACGTAGATAGTCCAAGGGCCTGCTTGGGAACGTACATAGTCCAAGTGCCTGCTAGGTAACGTAGATAGTCCAAGTGCCCACTAGTTAACCTACATAGTCCAGGTTCCCCCTAGGTAACCTAGATAGTCCAAGGGCCCGCTAGGTAACCTACATTGTCCTAGTGTCCGATAGGGAACCTACATAATCCAAGTGCCCGCTAGGGAACCTACATAGTCCAAGTGCCCGTTAGTTAACCTAGATAGTCCATGTGCCCGCTAGGTAACCTAGATTGTCCAACAGCCCGGTAGGTAACCTACATACTCCAAGTACCCGCTAGGTAACGTAGATAGTTCAAGTGCCTGCTAGGTAACCTAGATAGTCAAAGTGCCCGCTAGGTAACCTACAAAGTCTAAGTGCCCGCTAAATAATCTATATAGTCCAAATAAACGCTAGGGAGCCTACATAGTCCAAATGCCCGCTAGGTAACCTAGATAGTCTATGGGCCCGCTAGGTAACCTACATAGTCCTAGTGCACCCTAGTTAACCTACATTTTCCAAGTGCCCGATAGGAAACCTACATAGTCCAAGTGCCTGCTAGGTAACCTACATAGTCCTAATGCCCTCTAGTTAACCTACATAGTCCAAGGGCCCGATAGGGAACCTACATAATCCAAGTGCCCGCTAGTTGACCTACATAGTCCAAGTGCCCGCTAGGTAACCTAGATAATCCTAGTGCCCGCTAGGGAACCTTCATAGTCCTAGTGCCAGCTAGGTAACCTAGATAGTCCAAGTGCCCGCTAGTTAACCTAGAAATTCCAAGTGCCCGCTAGGTAACCTAAGAAGTCCAAATGTCTGATAGGGATCCTAAATAGTCCAAGTGCCCGCTAGGAAACCTACATAGTCCAAGTGCCCGTTCGTTAACCTATATAATCCAGGTGCCCACTAGGTAACCTAGACTGTCCAAGTGCCCGCTAGGATACCTACATAGTCCAAGTGCCCGTTCGTTAACCTAGATAGTCCAAGTGCTCGCTAGTTAACCTAGATAGTCCAAGTGCCCGCTAGTTAACCTAGATAGACCAAGTGCCCGCTAGGGACCCTATCTAGTCCAAGTACCCTCTAGGAAACGTACATAGTCCAAGTGCCCGCTAGGTAACATAGATAGTCCAAGTGCCCGCTAGGGAACGTACATAGCCAAGTGCCCGCTAGGTAACCTAGATAGTCCAAGTGCTCGCTAGTTAACCTACATACTCCAAGTGCCTGCTAGGTAACCTAGATAGTCCAAGTGCCCACTAGTTAACCTACATAGTCCAAATGCCCGATAGGGAACCTACATAGTCCAAGTGCCCGCTAGGTAACCTACATAGTCCAAATGCCCGCTAGTTAACCTACATAGTCCAAGTGCCCGATAGGGAACCTACATAGTCCAAGTGCCCGCTAGGTAACCTACATAGTTCAAATGCCCGCTAGTTAACCTACATAGTCCAAGTGCCCGATAGGGAACCTACATAATCCAAGTGCCCACTAGGGAACCTACATTGTCCAAGTGCCCGTTATGTAACCTAGATAGTCCAAATGCTCGCTAGGGAACCCACATAGTCCAAGTGCCCGCTAGGGAACTTACATAGTCCAAGGGCCCGCTAGGGAACCTACATAGTCCAAGTGCCCGTTAGTTAACCTAGATAGTCCCAGTGCCCGCTAGGTAACCTAGAAAGTCCAATAGCCCGGTAGGTAACCTACATACTCCAAGTACCCGCTAGGTAACGTAGATAGTTCAAGTGCCCGCTAGGTAACCTACAAAGTCTAAGTGCCCGCTAGGTAATCTATATAGTCCAAATGACCACTAGGGAGCCTACATAGTCCAAATGCCCGCTAGGTAACCTAGGTAGTCCAAGGGCCCTCTAGGAAACCTACATAGTCCTAGTGCCCCCTAGTTAACCTACATTCTCCAAGTGCCCGATAGGGAACCTACATAGTCCAAGTGCCCGCTAGGTAACCTATATTTTCCTAGTGCCCGATAGGGAACCTACATAATCCAAGTGCCGCTAGGGAACCTACATAGTCCAAGTGCCCGTTAGGTAACCAAGATAGTCCAAATGCCCGCCATGAAACCCACATAGTCCAAGTGTCCGCTAGGGAATTTACATAGTCCAAGGGCCCGCTAGGGAACCTACAGAGTCCAAGTGTCCGTTAGTTAAACTAGATAGTCCAACAGCCCGCTAGGTAACCTACATACTCCAAGAACCCGCTATAACGTAGATAGTTCAAGTGCCCGCTAGGGAACCTAGATAGTCCAAGTGCCCGCTCTGGAACCTACATAGTCCAAGTGACTGCTAGGGAACCTAAATAGTCCAAGTGCCCGCTCTGGAACATATATAGTCCAAGTGCCCGCAAGGGAATCTACATAGTCCAAGGACCCGCTAGTTAATGTAGATAGTCCAAGTGCCGCTAGTTAATCTACATAGTCCAAGGGCCCGCTAGTTAACCTACATAGTCCAAGTACCCGCTAGTTAACCTAGATCATCCAAGTGCCCTCTATGTCACCTACATAGTCCAAGGGCCCGCTAGTTAACCTACATAGTCCAAGGGCCCGCTAGTTAACCTACATCGTCCAAGGGTCTGCTAGTTAACCTAGATAGTCCACGTGCCCGCTAGTTAACCTACATAGTCCAAGTGCCCGCGAGGTAACCTAGACATTTCAAGTGACCACTAGGTTACCTACATAGTCCAAGTGCTCTTTCGTTAACCTACATAGTCCAAGGGCCCGCTAGGTAACCAATATAGTCCAAATGCCCGCTAGGGGCCCTAATAGTCCAAATGTCCGCTAGTTAACCTAGATAGTCCAAGTGCCCGCTAGATAACCTAGATAGACCAAGTGCCCGCTAGGGAACCAATCTAGTCCAAGTACCCGCTAGGAAACGTACATACTCCAAGTGCTCGCTAGGTAACATACATAGTCTAAGTGCCCGCTAGGTAACGTAGATAGTCCAAGGGCCTGCTTGGGAACGTACATAGTCCAAGTGCCTGCTAGGTAACGTAGATAGTCCAAGTGCCCACTAGTTAACCTACATAGTCCAGCTTAACCCTAGGTAACCTAGATAGTCCAAGGGCCCGCTAGGTAACCTACATTGTCCTAGTGCCCGATAGGGAACCTACATAATCCAAGTGCCCGCTAGGGAACCTACATAGTCCAAGTGCCCGTTAGTTAACCTAGATAGTCCATGTGCCCGCTAGGTAACCTAGATTGTCCAACAGCCCGGTAGGTAACCTACATACTCCAAGTACCCGCTAGGTAACGTAGATAGTTCAAGTGCCTGCTAGGTAACCTAGATAGTCAAAGTGCCCGCTAGGTAACCTACAAAGTCTAAGTGCCCGCTAAATAATCTATATAGTCCAAATAAACGCTAGGGAGCCTACATAGTCCAAATACCCGCTAGGTAACCTAGATAGTCTATGGGCCCGCTAGGTAACCTACATAGTCCTAGTGCCCCCTAGTTAACCTACATTTTCCAAGTGCCCGATAGGAAACCTACATAGTCCAAGTGCCTGCTAGGTAACCTACATAGTCCAAATGCCCTCTAGTTAACCTACATAGTCCAAGTGCCCGATAGGGAACCTGCATAATCCAAGTGCCCGCTAGGGAACCTACATTGTCCAAGTGCCCGTTAGGTAACCTAGATAGTCCAAATGCCCGCTAGGGAACCCACATAGTCCAAGTGCACGCTAGGGCACTTACATAATCCAAGGGCCCAATAGGGAACCTACACAGTCCAAGTGCCCGTTAGGTAACCTAGATAGTCCAAATGCCCGCTAGGGAACCCACATAGTCCAAGTGCACGCTAGGGCACTTACATAATCCAAGGGCCCAATAGGGAACCTACACAGTCCAAGTGCCCGTTAGTTAACCTAGATAGTCCCAGTGCCCGCTTGGTAACCTAGATAGTCCAACAGCCCGCTAGGTAACCTACATACTCCAAGAAACCTCTAGGTTACGTTGATAGTTCAAGTGCCCGCTAGGTAACCTACAAAGTCTAAGTGCCCGCTAGGTAATCTATATAGTCCAATTGACCACTAGGGAGCCTACATAGTCCAAAT
>NW_027458619.1:0-28708 GCF_050624435.1 Tenrec ecaudatus | reverse complement strand
CTAGGGGAGCCTAAAGCCTAGGGGTGCCCTAGCCTGAAGGCTAGGGGAGCCCTAGCCTTAGCCTAGGGGAGCCCTAGCCTAAAGCCTAGGGGTGCCCTAGCCTGAAGGCTAGGGGAGCCCTAGCCTTAGCCTAGGGGAGCCTAAAGCCTAGGGGTGCCCTAGCCTGAAGGCTAGGGGAGCCCTAGCCTTAGCCTAGGGGAGCCTAAAGCCTAGGGGTGCCCTAGCCTGAAGGCTAGGGGAGCCCTAGCCTTAGCCTAGGGGAGCCTAAAGCCTAGGGGTGCCCTAGCCTGAAGGCTAGGGGAGCCCTAGCCTTAGCCTAGGGGAGCCTAAAGCCTAGGGGTGCCCTAGCCTGAAGGCTAGGGGAGCCCTAGCCTTAGCCTAGGGGAGCCTAAAGCCTAGGGGTGCCCTAGCCTGAAGGCTAGGGGAGCCCTAGCCTTAGCCTAGGGGAGCCTAGCCTAAAGCCTAGGGGTGCCCTAGCCTGAAGGCTAGGGGAGCCCTAGCCTTAGCCTAGGGGAGCCTAAAGCCTAGGGGTGCCCTAGCCTGAAGGCTAGGGGAGCCCTAGCCTTAGCCTAGGGGAGCCTAAAGCCTAGGGGTGCCCTAGCCTGAAGGCTAGGGGAGCCCTAGCCTTAGCCTAGGGGAGCCTAAAGCCTAGGGGTGCCCTAGCCTGAAGGCTAGGGGAGCCCTAGCCTTAGCCTAGGGGAGCCCTAGCCTAAAGCCTAGGGGTGCCCTAGCCTGAAGGCTAGGGGAGCCCTAGCCTTAGCCTAGGGGAGCCTAAAGCCTAGGGGTGCCCTAGCCTGAAGGCTAGGGGAGCCCTAGCCTTAGCCTAGGGGAGCCCTAGCCTAAAGCCTAGGGGTGCCCTAGCCTGAAGGCTAGGGGAGCCCTAGCCTTAGCCTAGGGGAGCCTAAAGCCTAGGGGTGCCCTAGCCTGAAGGCTAGGGGAGCCCTAGCCTTAGCCTAGGGGAGCCTAAAGCCTAGGGGTGCCCTAGCCTGAAGGCTAGGGGAGCCCTAGCCTTAGCCTAGGGGAGCCTAAAGCCTAGGGGTGCCCTAGCCTGAAGGCTAGGGGAGCCCTAGCCTTAGCCTAGGGGCAGCCTAAAGCCTAGGGGTGCCCTAGCCTGAAGGCTAGGGGAGCCCTAGCCTTAGCCTAGGGGAGCCTAAAGCCTAGGGGTGCCCTAGCCTGAAGGCTAGGGGAGCCCTAGCCTTAGCCTAGGGGAGCCTAAAGCCTAGGGGTGCCCTAGCCTGAAGGCTAGGGGAGCCCTAGCCTTAGCCTAGGGGAGCCTAAAGCCTAGGGGTGCCCTAGCCTGAAGGCTAGGGGAGCCCTAGCCTTAGCCTAGGGGAGCCTAAAGCCTAGGGGTGCCCTAGCCTGAAGGCTAGGGGAGCCCTAGCCTTAGCCTAGGGGAGCCTAAAGCCTAGGGGTGCCCTAGCCTGAAGGCTAGGGGAGCCCTAGCCTTAGCCTAGGGGAGCCTAAAGCCTAGGGGTGCCCTAGCCTGAAGGCTAGGGGAGCCCTAGCCTTAGCCTAGGGGAGCCTAAAGCCTAGGGGTGCCCTAGCCTGAAGGCTAGGGGAGCCCTAGCCTTAGCCTAGGGGAGCCTAAAGCCTAGGGGTGCCCTAGCCTGAAGGCTAGGGGAGCCCTAGCCTTAGCCTAGGGGTAGCCCTAGCCTAAAGCCTAGGGGTGCCCTAGCCTGAAGGCTAGGGGAGCCCTAGCCTTAGCCTAGGGGAGCCTAAAGCCTAGGGGTGCCCTAGCCTGAAGGCTAGGGGAGCCCTAGCCTTAGCCTAGGGGAGCCCTAGCCTAAAGCCTAGGGGTGCCCTAGCCTGAAGGCTAGGGGAGCCCTAGCCTTAGCCTAGGGGAGCCTAAAGCCTAGGGGTGCCCTAGCCTGAAGGCTAGGGGAGCCCTAGCCTTAGCCTAGGGGAGCCCTAGCCTAAAGCCTAGGGGTGCCCTAGCCTGAAGGCTAGGGGAGCCCTAGCCTTAGCCTAGGGGAGCCTAAAGCCTAGGGGTGCCCTAGCCTGAAGGCTAGGGGAGCCCTAGCCTTAGCCTAGGGGAGCCCTAGCCTAAAGCCTAGGGGTGCCCTAGCCTGAAGGCTAGGGGAGCCCTAGCCTTAGCCTAGGGGAGCCTAAAGCCTAGGGGTGCCCTAGCCTGAAGGCTAGGGGAGCCCTAGCCTTAGCCTAGGGGAGCCCTAGCCTAAAGCCTAGGGGTGCCCTAGCCTGAAGGCTAGGGGAGCCCTAGCCTTAGCCTAGGGGAGCCTAAAGCCTAGGGGTGCCCTAGCCTGAAGGCTAGGGGAGCCCTAGCCTTAGCCTAGGGGAGCCCTAGCCTAAAGCCTAGGGGTGCCCTAGCCTGAAGGCTAGGGGAGCCCTAGCCTTAGCCTAGGGGAGCCTAAAGCCTAGGGGTGCCCTAGCCTGAAGGCTAGGGGAGCCCTAGCCTTAGCCTAGGGGAGCCCTAGCCTAAAGCCTAGGGGTGCCCTAGCCTGAAGGCTAGGGGAGCCCTAGCCTTAGCCTAGGGGAGCCTAAAGCCTAGGGGTGCCCTAGCCTGAAGGCTAGGGGAGCCCTAGCCTTAGCCTAGGGGAGCCCTAGCCTAAAGCCTAGGGGTGCCCTAGCCTGAAGGCTAGGGGAGCCCTAGCCTTAGCCTAGGGGAGCCTAAAGCCTAGGGGTGCCCTAGCCTGAAGGCTAGGGGAGCCCTAGCCTTAGCCTAGGGGAGCCCTAGCCTAAAGCCTAGGGGTGCCCTAGCCTGAAGGCTAGGGGAGCCCTAGCCTTAGCCTAGGGGAGCCTAAAGCCTAGGGGTGCCCTAGCCTGAAGGCTAGGGGAGCCCTAGCCTTAGCCTAGGGGAGCCCTAGCCTAAAGCCTAGGGGTGCCCTAGCCTGAAGGCTAGGGGAGCCCTAGCCTTAGCCTAGGGGAGCCTAAAGCCTAGGGGTGCCCTAGCCTGAAGGCTAGGGGAGCCCTAGCCTTAGCCTAGGGGAGCCCTAGCCTAAAGCCTAGGGGTGCCCTAGCCTGAAGGCTAGGGGAGCCCTAGCCTTAGCCTAGGGGAGCCTAAAGCCTAGGGGTGCCCTAGCCTGAAGGCTAGGGGAGCCCTAGCCTTAGCCTAGGGGAGCCCTAGCCTAAAGCCTAGGGGTGCCCTAGCCTGAAGGCTAGGGGAGCCCTAGCCTTAGCCTAGGGGAGCCTAAAGCCTAGGGGTGCCCTAGCCTGAAGGCTAGGGGAGCCCTAGCCTTAGCCTAGGGGAGCCCTAGCCTAAAGCCTAGGGGTGCCCTAGCCTGAAGGCTAGGGGAGCCCTAGCCTTAGCCTAGGGGAGCCTAAAGCCTAGGGGTGCCTTAGCCTGAAGGCTAGGGGAGCCCTAGCCTTAGCCTAGGGGAGCCCTAGCCTAAAGCCTAGGGGTGCCCTAGCCTGAAGGCTAGGGGAGCCCTAGCCTTAGCCTAGGGGAGCCTAAAGCCTAGGGGAGCCCTAGCCTGAAGGCTAGGGGAGCCCTAGCCTTAGCCTAGGGGAGCCCTAGCCTAAAGCCTAGGGGTGCCCTAGCCTGAAGGCTAGGGGAGCCCTAGCCTTAGCCTAGGGGAGCCTAAAGCCTAGGGGTGCCCTAGCCTGAAGGCTAGGGGAGCCCTAGCCTTAGCCTAGGGGAGCCTAAAGCCTAGGGGTGCCCTAGCCTGAAGGCTAGGGGAGCCCTAGCCTTAGCCTAGGGGAGCCTAAAGCCTAGGGGTGCCCTAGCCTGAAGGCTAGGGGAGCCCTAGCCTTAGCCTAGGGGAGCCTAAAGCCTAGGGGTGCCCTAGCCTGAAGGCTAGGGGAGCCCTAGCCTTAGCCTAGGGGAGCCTAAAGCCTAGGGGTGCCCTAGCCTGAAGGCTAGGGGAGCCCTAGCCTTAGCCTAGGGGAGCCTAAAGCCTAGGGGTGCCCTAGCCTGAAGGCTAGGGGAGCCCTAGCCTTAGCCTAGGGGAGCCTAAAGCCTAGGGGTGCCCTAGCCTGAAGGCTAGGGGAGCCCTAGCCTTAGCCTAGGGGAGCCTAAAGCCTAGGGGTGCCCTAGCCTGAAGGCTAGGGGAGCCCTAGCCTTAGCCTAGGGGAGCCTAAAGCCTAGGGGTGCCCTAGCCTGAAGGCTAGGGGAGCCCTAGCCTTAGCCTAGGGGAGCCTAAAGCCTAGGGGTGCCCTAGCCTGAAGGCTAGGGGAGCCCTAGCCTTAGCCTAGGGGAGCCTAAAGCCTAGGGGTGCCCTAGCCTGAAGGCTAGGGGAGCCCTAGCCTTAGCCTAGGGGAGCCTAAAGCCTAGGGGTGCCCTAGCCTGAAGGCTAGGGGAGCCCTAGCCTTAGCCTAGGGGAGCCTAAAGCCTAGGGGTGCCCTAGCCTGAAGGCTAGGGGAGCCCTAGCCTTAGCCTAGGGGAGCCTAAAGCCTAGGGGTGCCCTAGCCTGAAGGCTAGGGGAGCCCTAGCCTTAGCCTAGGGGAGCCTAAAGCCTAGGGGTGCCCTAGCCTGAAGGCTAGGGGAGCCCTAGCCTTAGCCTAGGGGAGCCTAAAGCCTAGGGGTGCCCTAGCCTGAAGGCTAGGGGAGCCCTAGCCTTAGCCTAGGGGAGCCTAAAGCCTAGGGGTGCCCTAGCCTGAAGGCTAGGGGAGCCCTAGCCTTAGCCTAGGGGAGCCTAAAGCCTAGGGGTGCCCTAGCCTGAAGGCTAGGGGAGCCCTAGCCTTAGCCTAGGGGAGCCTAAAGCCTAGGGGTGCCCTAGCCTGAAGGCTAGGGGAGCCCTAGCCTTAGCCTAGGGGAGCCTAAAGCCTAGGGGTGCCCTAGCCTGAAGGCTAGGGGAGCCCTAGCCTTAGCCTAGGGGAGCCTAAAGCCTAGGGGTGCCCTAGCCTGAAGGCTAGGGGAGCCCTAGCCTTAGCCTAGGGGAGCCTAAAGCCTAGGGGTGCCCTAGCCTGAAGGCTAGGGGAGCCCTAGCCTTAGCCTAGGGGAGCCTAAAGCCTAGGGGTGCCCTAGCCTGAAGGCTAGGGGAGCCCTAGCCTTAGCCTAGGGGAGCCTAAAGCCTAGGGGTGCCCTAGCCTGAAGGCTTGGGGAGCCCTAGCCTTAGCCTAGGGGAGCCTAAAGCCTAGGGGTGCCCTAGCCTGAAGGCTTGGGGAGCCCTAGCCTTAGCCTAGGGGAGCCTAAAGCCTAGGGGTGCCCTAGCCTGAAGGCTTGGGGAGCCCTAGCCTTAGCCTAGGGGAGCCTAAAGCCTAGGGGTGCCCTAGCCTGAAGGCTTGGGGAGCCCTAGCCTTAGCCTAGGGGAGCCCTAGCCTAAAGCCTAGGGGTGCCCTAGCCTGAAGGCTAGGGGAGCCCTAGCCTTAGCCTAGGGGAGCCCTAGCCTAAAGCCTAGGGGTGCCCTAGCCTGAAGGCTAGGGGAGCCCTAGCCTTAGCCTAGGGGAGCCCTAGCCTAAAGCCTAGGGGTGCCCTAGCCTGAAGGCTAGGGGAGCCCTAGCCTTAGCCTAGGGGAGCCCTAGCCTAAAGCCTAGGGGTGCCCTAGCCTGAAGGCTAGGGGAGCCCTAGCCTTAGCCTAGGGGAGCCCTAGCCTAAAGCCTAGGGGTGCCCTAGCCTGAAGGCTAGGGGAGCCCTAGCCTTAGCCTAGGGGAGCCCTAGCCTAAAGCCTAGGGGTGCCCTAGCCTGAAGGCTAGGGGAGCCCTAGCCTTAGCCTAGGGGAGCCCTAGCCTAAAGCCTAGGGGTGCCCTAGCCTGAAGGCTAGGGGAGCCCTAGCCTTAGCCTAGGGGAGCCCTAGCCTAAAGCCTAGGGGTGCCCTAGCCTGAAGGCTAGGGGAGCCCTAGCCTTAGCCTAGGGGAGCCCTAGCCTAAAGCCTAGGGGTGCCCTAGCCTGAAGGCTAGGGGAGCCCTAGCCTTAGCCTAGGGGAGCCCTAGCCTAAAGCCTAGGGGTGCCCTAGCCTGAAGGCTAGGGGAGCCCTAGCCTTAGCCTAGGGGAGCCCTAGCCTAAAGCCTAGGGGTGCCCTAGCCTGAAGGCTAGGGGAGCCCTAGCCTTAGCCTAGGGGAGCCCTAGCCTAAAGCCTAGGGGTGCCCTAGCCTGAAGGCTAGGGGAGCCCTAGCCTTAGCCTAGGGGAGCCCTAGCCTAAAGCCTAGGGGTGCCCTAGCCTGAAGGCTAGGGGAGCCCTAGCCTTAGCCTAGGGGAGCCCTAGCCTAAAGCCTAGGGGTGCCCTAGCCTGAAGGCTAGGGGAGCCCTAGCCTTAGCCTAGGGGAGCCCTAGCCTAAAGCCTAGGGGTGCCCTAGCCTGAAGGCTAGGGGAGCCCTAGCCTTAGCCTAGGGGAGCCTAAAGCCTAGGGGTGCCCTAGCCTGAAGGCTAGGGGAGCCCTAGCCTTAGCCTAGGGGAGCCCTAGCCTAAAGCCTAGGGGTGCCCTAGCCTGAAGGCTAGGGGAGCCCTAGCCTTAGCCTAGGGGAGCCTAAAGCCTAGGGGTGCCCTAGCCTGAAGGCTAGGGGAGCCCTAGCCTTAGCCTAGGGGAGCCCTAGCCTAAAGCCTAGGGGTGCCCTAGCCTGAAGGCTAGGGGAGCCCTAGCCTTAGCCTAGGGGAGCCTAAAGCCTAGGGGTGCCCTAGCCTGAAGGCTAGGGGAGCCCTAGCCTTAGCCTAGGGGAGCCCTAGCCTAAAGCCTAGGGGTGCCCTAGCCTGAAGGCTAGGGGAGCCCTAGCCTTAGCCTAGGGGAGCCTAAAGCCTAGGGGTGCCCTAGCCTGAAGGCTAGGGGAGCCCTAGCCTTAGCCTAGGGGAGCCCTAGCCTAAAGCCTAGGGGTGCCCTAGCCTGAAGGCTAGGGGAGCCCTAGCCTTAGCCTAGGGGAGCCTAAAGCCTAGGGGTGCCCTAGCCTGAAGGCTAGGGGAGCCCTAGCCTTAGCCTAGGGGAGCCCTAGCCTAAAGCCTAGGGGTGCCCTAGCCTGAAGGCTAGGGGAGCCCTAGCCTTAGCCTAGGGGAGCCTAAAGCCTAGGGGTGCCCTAGCCTGAAGGCTAGGGGAGCCCTAGCCTTAGCCTAGGGGAGCCCTAGCCTAAAGCCTAGGGGTGCCCTAGCCTGAAGGCTAGGGGAGCACTAGCCTTAGCCTAGGGGAGCCTAAAGCCTAGGGGTGCCCTAGTCTGAAGGCTAGGGGAGCCCTAGCCTTAGCCTAGGGGAGCCCTAGCCTAAAGCCTAGGGGTGCCCTAGCCTGAAGGCTAGGGGAGCCCTAGCCTTAGCCTAGGGGAGCCTAAAGCCTAGGGGTGCCCTAGCCTGAAGGCTAGGGGAGCCCTAGCCTTAGCCTAGGGTAGCCCTAGCCTAAAGCCTAGGGGTGCCCTAGCCTGAAGGCTAGGGGAGCCCTAGCCTTAGCCTAGGGGAGCCTAAAGCCTAGGGGTGCCCTAGCCTGAAGGCTAGGGGAGCCCTAGCCTTAGCCTAGGGGAGCCTAAAGCCTAGGGGTGCCCTAGCCTGAAGGCTAGGGGAGCCCTAGCCTTAGCCTAGGGGAGCCTAAAGCCTAGAGGTGCCCTAGCCTGAAGGCTAGGGGAGCCCTAGCCTTAGCCTAGGGGAGCCTAAAGCCTAGGGGTGCCCTAGCCTGAAGGCTAGGGGAGCCCTAGCCTTAGCCTAGGGGAGCCTAAAGCCTAGGGGTGCCCTAGCCTGAAGGCTAGGGGAGCCCTAGCCTTAGCCTAGGGGAGCCTAAAGCCTAGGGGTGCCCTAGCCTGAAGGCTAGGGGAGCCCTAGCCTTAGCCTAGGGGAGCCTAAAGCCTAGGGGTGCCCTAGCCTGAAGGCTAGGGGAGCCCTAGCCTTAGCCTAGGGGAGCCTAAAGCCTAGGGGTGCCCTAGCCTGAAGGCTAGGGGAGCCCTAGCCTTAGCCTAGGGGAGCCTAAAGCCTAGGGGTGCCCTAGCCTGAAGGCTAGGGGAGCCCTAGCCTTAGCCTAGGGGAGCCTAAAGCCTAGGGGTGCCCTAGCCTGAAGGCTAGGGGAGCCCTAGCCTTAGCCTAGGGGAGCCTAAAGCCTAGGGGTGCCCTAGCCTGAAGGCTAGGGGAGCCCTAGCCTTAGCCTAGGGGAGCCTAAAGCCTAGGGGTGCCCTAGCCTGAAGGCTAGGGGAGCCCTAGCCTTAGCCTAGGGTAGCCCTAGCCTAAAGCCTAGGGGTGCCCTAGCCTGAAGGCTAGGGGAGCCCTAGCCTTAGCCTAGGGGAGCCTAAAGCCTAGGGGTGCCCTAGCCTGAAGGCTAGGGGAGCCCTAGCCTTAGCCTAGGGGAGCCCTAGCCTAAAGCCTAGGGGTGCCCTAGCCTGAAGGCTAGGGGAGCCCTAGCCTTAGCCTAGGGGAGCCTAAAGCCTAGGGGTGCCCTAGCCTGAAGGCTAGGGGAGCCCTAGCCTTAGCCTAGGGGAGCCCTAGCCTAAAGCCTAGGGGTGCCCTAGCCTGAAGGCTAGGGGAGCCCTAGCCTTAGCCTAGGGGAGCCTAAAGCCTAGGGGTGCCCTAGCCTGAAGGCTAGGGGAGCCCTAGCCTTAGCCTAGGGGAGCCCTAGCCTAAAGCCTAGGGGTGCCCTAGCCTGAAGGCTAGGGGAGCCCTAGCCTTAGCCTAGGGGAGCCTAAAGCCTAGGGGTGCCCTAGCCTGAAGGCTAGGGGAGCCCTAGCCTTAGCCTAGGGGAGCCCTAGCCTAAAGCCTAGGGGTGCCCTAGCCTGAAGGCTAGGGGAGCCCTAGCCTTAGCCTAGGGGAGCCTAAAGCCTAGGGGTGCCCTAGCCTGAAGGCTAGGGGAGCCCTAGCCTTAGCCTAGGGGAGCCCTAGCCTAAAGCCTAGGGGTGCCCTAGCCTGAAGGCTAGGGGAGCCCTAGCCTTAGCCTAGGGGAGCCTAAAGCCTAGGGGTGCCCTAGCCTGAAGGCTAGGGGAGCCCTAGCCTTAGCCTAGGGGAGCCCTAGCCTAAAGCCTAGGGGTGCCCTAGCCTGAAGGCTAGGGGAGCCCTAGCCTTAGCCTAGGGGAGCCTAAAGCCTAGGGGTGCCCTAGCCTGAAGGCTAGGGGAGCCCTAGCCTTAGCCTAGTGGAGCCCTAGCCTAAAGCCTAGGGGTGCCCTAGCCTGAAGGCTAGGGGAGCCCTAGCCTTAGCCTAGGGGAGCCTAAAGCCTAGGGGTGCCCTAGCCTGAAGGCTAGGGGAGCCCTAGCCTTAGCCTAGGGGAGCCCTAGCCTAAAGCCTAGGGGTGCCCTAGCCTGAAGGCTAGGGGAGCCCTAGCCTTAGCCTAGGGGAGCCTAAAGCCTAGGGGTGCCCTAGCCTGAAGGCTAGGGGAGCCCTAGCCTTAGCCTAGGGGAGCCCTAGCCTAAAGCCTAGGGGTGCCCTAGCCTGAAGGCTAGGGGAGCCCTAGCCTTAGCCTAGGGGAGCCTAAAGCCTAGGGGTGCCCTAGCCTGAAGGCTAGGGGAGCCCTAGCCTTAGCCTAGGGGAGCCCTAGCCTAAAGCCTAGGGGTGCCCTAGCCTGAAGGCTAGGGGAGCCCTAGCCTTAGCCTAGGGGAGCCTAAAGCCTAGGGGTGCCCTAGCCTGAAGGCTAGGGGAGCCCTAGCCTTAGCCTAGGGGAGCCCTAGCCTAAAGCCTAGGGGTGCCCTAGCCTGAAGGCTAGGGGAGCCCTAGCCTTAGCCTAGGGGAGCCTAAAGCCTAGGGGTGCCTTAGCCTGAAGGCTAGGGGAGCCCTAGCCTTAGCCTAGGGGAGCCCTAGCCTAAAGCCTAGGGGTGCCCTAGCCTGAAGGCTAGGGGAGCCCTAGCCTTAGCCTAGGGGAGCCTAAAGCCTAGGGGAGCCCTAGCCTGAAGGCTAGGGGAGCCCTAGCCTTAGCCTAGGGGAGCCCTAGCCTAAAGCCTAGGGGTGCCCTAGCCTGAAGGCTAGGGGAGCCCTAGCCTTAGCCTAGGGGAGCCTAAAGCCTAGGGGTGCCCTAGCCTGAAGGCTAGGGGAGCCCTAGCCTTAGCCTAGGGGAGCCTAAAGCCTAGGGGTGCCCTAGCCTGAAGGCTTGGGGAGCCCTAGCCTTAGCCTAGGGGAGCCTAAAGCCTAGGGGTGCCCTAGCCTGAAGGCTTGGGGAGCCCTAGCCTTAGCCTAGGGGAGCCTAAAGCCTAGGGGTGCCCTAGCCTGAAGGCTTGGGGAGCCCTAGCCTTAGCCTAGGGGAGCCCTAGCCTAAAGCCTAGGGGTGCCCTAGCCTGAAGGCTAGGGGAGCCCTAGCCTTAGCCTAGGGGAGCCCTAGCCTAAAGCCTAGGGGTGCCCTAGCCTGAAGGCTAGGGGAGCCCTAGCCTTAGCCTAGGGGAGCCCTAGCCTAAAGCCTAGGGGTGCCCTAGCCTGAAGGCTAGGGGAGCCCTAGCCTTAGCCTAGGGGAGCCCTAGCCTAAAGCCTAGGGGTGCCCTAGCCTGAAGGCTAGGGGAGCCCTAGCCTTAGCCTAGGGGAGCCCTAGCCTAAAGCCTAGGGGTGCCCTAGCCTGAAGGCTAGGGGAGCCCTAGCCTTAGCCTAGGGGAGCCCTAGCCTAAAGCCTAGGGGTGCCCTAGCCTGAAGGCTAGGGGAGCCCTAGCCTTAGCCTAGGGGAGCCCTAGCCTAAAGCCTAGGGGTGCCCTAGCCTGAAGGCTAGGGGAGCCCTAGCCTTAGCCTAGGGGAGCCCTAGCCTAAAGCCTAGGGGTGCCCTAGCCTGAAGGCTAGGGGAGCCCTAGCCTTAGCCTAGGGGAGCCCTAGCCTAAAGCCTAGGGGTGCCCTAGCCTGAAGGCTAGGGGAGCCCTAGCCTTAGCCTAGGGGAGCCCTAGCCTAAAGCCTAGGGGTGCCCTAGCCTGAAGGCTAGGGGAGCCCTAGCCTTAGCCTAGGGGAGCCCTAGCCTAAAGCCTAGGGGTGCCCTAGCCTGAAGGCTAGGGGAGCCCTAGCCTTAGCCTAGGGGAGCCCTAGCCTAAAGCCTAGGGGTGCCCTAGCCTGAAGGCTAGGGGAGCCCTAGCCTTAGCCTAGGGGAGCCCTAGCCTAAAGCCTAGGGGTGCCCTAGCCTGAAGGCTAGGGGAGCCCTAGCCTTAGCCTAGGGGAGCCCTAGCCTAAAGCCTAGGGGTGCCCTAGCCTGAAGGCTAGGGGAGCCCTAGCCTTAGCCTAGGGGAGCCCTAGCCTAAAGCCTAGGGGTGCCCTAGCCTGAAGGCTAGGGGAGCCCTAGCCTTAGCCTAGGGGAGCCCTAGCCTAAAGCCTAGGGGTGCCCTAGCCTGAAGGCTAGGGGAGCCCTAGCCTTAGCCTAGGGGAGCCCTAGCCTAAAGCCTAGGGGTGCCCTAGCCTGAAGGCTAGGGGAGCCCTAGCCTTAGCCTAGGGGAGCCCTAGCCTAAAGCCTAGGGGTGCCCTAGCCTGAAGGCTAGGGGAGCCCTAGCCTTAGCCTAGGGGAGCCCTAGCCTAAAGCCTAGGGGTGCCCTAGCCTGAAGGCTAGGGGAGCCCTAGCCTTAGCCTAGGGGAGCCCTAGCCTAAAGCCTAGGGGTGCCCTAGCCTGAAGGCTAGGGGAGCCCTAGCCTTAGCCTAGGGGAGCCCTAGCCTAAAGCCTAGGGGTGCCCTAGCCTGAAGGCTAGGGGAGCCCTAGCCTTAGCCTAGGGGAGCCCTAGCCTAAAGCCTAGGGGTGCCCTAGCCTGAAGGCTAGGGGAGCCCTAGCCTTAGCCTAGGGGAGCCCTAGCCTAAAGCCTAGGGGTGCCCTAGCCTGAAGGCTAGGGGAGCCCTAGCCTTAGCCTAGGGGAGCCCTAGCCTAAAGCCTAGGGGTGCCCTAGCCTGAAGGCTAGGGGAGCCCTAGCCTTAGCCTAGGGGAGCCCTAGCCTAAAGCCTAGGGGTGCCCTAGCCTGAAGGCTAGGGGAGCCCTAGCCTTAGCCTAGGGGAGCCCTAGCCTAAAGCCTAGGGGTGCCCTAGCCTGAAGGCTAGGGGAGCCCTAGCCTTAGCCTAGGGGAGCCCTAGCCTAAAGCCTAGGGGTGCCCTAGCCTGAAGGCTAGGGGAGCCCTAGCCTTAGCCTAGGGGAGCCCTAGCCTAAAGCCTAGGGGTGCCCTAGCCTGAAGGCTAGGGGAGCCCTAGCCTTAGCCTAGGGGAGCCCTAGCCTAAAGCCTAGGGGTGCCCTAGCCTGAAGGCTAGGGGAGCCCTAGCCTTAGCCTAGGG
Organism: Tenrec ecaudatus; assembly: GCF_050624435.1. NCBI lineage: Eukaryota > Metazoa > Chordata > Mammalia > Afrosoricida > Tenrecidae > Tenrec > Tenrec ecaudatus. The sequence continues at coordinate 16,721 of NW_027458619.1, read as the reverse complement.
GAGCCCTAGCCTAAAGCCTAGGGGTGCCCTAGCCTGAAGGCTAGGGGAGCCCTAGCCTTAGCCTAGGGGAGCCCTAGCCTAAAGCCTAGGGGTGCCCTAGCCTGAAGGCTAGGGGAGCCCTAGCCTTAGCCTAGGGGAGCCCTAGCCTAAAGCCTAGGGGTGCCCTAGCCTGAAGGCTAGGGGAGCCCTAGCCTTAGCCTAGGGGAGCCCTAGCCTAAAGCCTAGGGGTGCCCTAGCCTGAAGGCTAGGGGAGCCCTAGCCTTAGCCTAGGGGAGCCCTAGCCTAAAGCCTAGGGGTGCCCTAGCCTGAAGGCTAGGGGAGCCCTAGCCTTAGCCTAGGGGAGCCCTAGCCTAAAGCCTAGGGGTGCCCTAGCCTGAAGGCTAGGGGAGCCCTAGCCTTAGCCTAGGGGAGCCCTAGCCTAAAGCCTAGGGGTGCCCTAGCCTGAAGGCTAGGGGAGCCCTAGCCTTAGCCTAGGGGAGCCCTAGCCTAAAGCCTAGGGGTGCCCTAGCCTGAAGGCTAGGGGAGCCCTAGCCTTAGCCTAGGGGAGCCCTAGCCTAAAGCCTAGGGGTGCCCTAGCCTGAAGGCTAGGGGAGCCCTAGCCTTAGCCTAGGGGAGCCCTAGCCTAAAGCCTAGGGGTGCCCTAGCCTGAAGGCTAGGGGAGCCCTAGCCTTAGCCTAGGGGAGCCCTAGCCTAAAGCCTAGGGGTGCCCTAGCCTGAAGGCTAGGGGAGCCCTAGCCTTAGCCTAGGGGAGCCCTAGCCTAAAGCCTAGGGGTGCCCTAGCCTGAAGGCTAGGGGAGCCCTAGCCTTAGCCTAGGGGAGCCCTAGCCTAAAGCCTAGGGGTGCCCTAGCCTGAAGGCTAGGGGAGCCCTAGCCTTAGCCTAGGGGAGCCCTAGCCTAAAGCCTAGGGGTGCCCTAGCCTGAAGGCTAGGGGAGCCCTAGCCTTAGCCTAGGGGAGCCCTAGCCTAAAGCCTAGGGGTGCCCTAGCCTGAAGGCTAGGGGAGCCCTAGCCTTAGCCTAGGGGAGCCCTAGCCTAAAGCCTAGGGGTGCCCTAGCCTGAAGGCTAGGGGAGCCCTAGCCTTAGCCTAGGGGAGCCCTAGCCTAAAGCCTAGGGGTGCCCTAGCCTGAAGGCTAGGGGAGCCCTAGCCTTAGCCTAGGGGAGCCCTAGCCTAAAGCCTAGGGGTGCCCTAGCCTGAAGGCTAGGGGAGCCCTAGCCTTAGCCTAGGGGAGCCCTAGCCTAAAGCCTAGGGGTGCCCTAGCCTGAAGGCTAGGGGAGCCCTAGCCTTAGCCTAGGGGAGCCCTAGCCTAAAGCCTAGGGGTGCCCTAGCCTGAAGGCTAGGGGAGCCCTAGCCTTAGCCTAGGGGAGCCCTAGCCTAAAGCCTAGGGGTGCCCTAGCCTGAAGGCTAGGGGAGCCCTAGCCTTAGCCTAGGGGAGCCCTAGCCTAAAGCCTAGGGGTGCCCTAGCCTGAAGGCTAGGGGAGCCCTAGCCTTAGCCTAGGGGAGCCCTAGCCTAAAGCCTAGGGGTGCCCTAGCCTGAAGGCTAGGGGAGCCCTAGCCTTAGCCTAGGGGAGCCCTAGCCTAAAGCCTAGGGGTGCCCTAGCCTGAAGGCTAGGGGAGCCCTAGCCTTAGCCTAGGGGAGCCCTAGCCTAAAGCCTAGGGGTGCCCTAGCCTGAAGGCTAGGGGAGCCCTAGCCTTAGCCTAGGGGAGCCCTAGCCTAAAGCCTAGGGGTGCCCTAGCCTGAAGGCTAGGGGAGCCCTAGCCTTAGCCTAGGGGAGCCCTAGCCTAAAGCCTAGGGGAGCCCTAGCCTGAAGCCTAGGGGTGCCCTAGCCTGAAGGCTAGGGGAGCCCTAGCCTTAGCCTAGGGGAGCCCTAGCCTGAAGCCTAGGGGTGCCCTAGCCTGAAGGCTAGGGGAGCCCTAGCCTTAGCCTAGGGGAGCCCTAGCCTGAAGCCTAGGGGTGCCCTAGCCTGAAGGCTAGGGGAGCCCTAGCCTTAGCCTAGGGGAGCCCTAGCCTGAAGCCTAGGGGTGCCCTAGCCTGACGGCTAGGGGAGCCCTAGCCTTAGCCTAGGGGAGCCCTAGCCTGAAGCCTAGGGGTGCCCTAGCCTGACGGCTAGGGGAGCCCTAGCCTTAGCCTAGGGGAGCCCTAGCCTGAAGCCTAGGGGTGCCCTAGCCTGACGGCTAGGGGAGCCCTAGCCTTAGCCTAGGGGAGCCCTAGCCTGAAGGCTAGGGGAGCCCTAGCCTGAGCCTAGGGGAGCCCTAGCCTGAAGCCTAGGGGTGCCCTAGCCTGAAGGCTAGGGGAGCCCTAGCCTGAGCCTAGGGGAGCCCTAGCCTAAAGCCTAGGGGTGCCCTAGCCTGAAGGCTAGGGGAGCCCTAGCCTGAGCCTAGGGGAGCCCTAGCCTAAAGCCTAGGGGTGCCCTTGCCTGAAGGCTAGGGGAGCCCTAGCCTGAGCCTAGGGGAGCCCTAGCCTAAAGCCTAGGGGGGCCCTAGCCTGAAGGCTAGGGGAGCCCTAGCCTGAGCCTAGGGGAGCCCTAGCCTAAAGCCTAGGGGGGCCCTAGCCTGAAGGCTAGGGGAGCCCTAGCCTGAGCCTAGGGGAGCCCTAGCCTAAAGCCTAGGGGGGCCCTAGCCTGAAGGCTAGGGGAGCCCTAGCCTGAGCCTAGGGGAGCCCTAGCCTAAAGCCTAGGGGGGCCCTAGCCTGAAGGCTAGGGGAGCCCTAGCCTGAGCCTAGGGGAGCCCTAGCCTAAAGCCTAGGGGGGCCCTAGCCTGAAGGCTAGGGGAGCCCTAGCCTGAGCCTAGGGGAGCCCTAGCCTAAAGCCTAGGGGGGCCCTAGCCTGAAGGCTAGGGGAGCCCTAGCCTGAGCCTAGGGGAGCCCTAGCCTAAAGCCTAGGGGGGCCCTAGCCTGAAGGCTAGGGGAGCCCTAGCCTGAGCCTAGGGGAGCCCTAGCCTAAAGCCTAGGGGGGCCCTAGCCTGAAGGCTAGGGGAGCCCTAGCCTGAGCCTAGGGGAGCCCTAGCCTAAAGCCTAGGGGGGCCCTAGCCTGAAGGCTAGGGGAGCCCTAGCCTGAGCCTAGGGGAGCCCTAGCCTAAAGCCTAGGGGGGCCCTAGCCTGAAGGCTAGGGGAGCCCTAGCCTGAGCCTAGGGGAGCCCTAGCCTAAAGCCTAGGGGGGCCCTAGCCTGAAGGCTAGGGGAGCCCTAGCCTGAGCCTAGGGGAGCCCTAGCCTAAAGCCTAGGGGGGCCCTAGCCTGAAGGCTAGGGGAGCCCTAGCCTGAGCCTAGGGGAGCCCTAGCCTAAAGCCTAGGGGGGCCCTAGCCTGAAGGCTAGGGGAGCCCTAGCCTGAGCCTAGGGGAGCCCTAGCCTAAAGCCTAGGGGGGCCCTAGCCTGAAGGCTAGGGGAGCCCTAGCCTGAGCCTAGGGGAGCCCTAGCCTAAAGCCTAGGGGGGCCCTAGCCTGAAGGCTAGGGGAGCCCTAGCCTGAGCCTAGGGGAGCCCTAGCCTAAAGCCTAGGGGGGCCCTAGCCTGAAGGCTAGGGGAGCCCTAGCCTGAGCCTAGGGGAGCCCTAGCCTAAAGCCTAGGGGGGCCCTAGCCTGAAGGCTAGGGGAGCCCTAGCCTGAGCCTAGGGGAGCCCTAGCCTAAAGCCTAGGGGGGCCCTAGCCTGAAGGCTAGGGGAGCCCTAGCCTGAGCCTAGGGGAGCCCTAGCCTAAAGCCTAGGGGGGCCCTAGCCTGAAGGCTAGGGGAGCCCTAGCCTGAGCCTAGGGGAGCCCTAGCCTAAAGCCTAGGGGGGCCCTAGCCTGAAGGCTAGGGGAGCCCTAGCCTGAGCCTAGGGGAGCCCTAGCCTAAAGCCTAGGGGGGCCCTAGCCTGAAGGCTAGGGGAGCCCTAGCCTGAGCCTAGGGAGCCCTAGCCTAAAGCCTAGGGGGGCCCTAGCCTGAAGGCTAGGGGAGCCCTAGCCTGAGCCTAGGGGAGCCCTAGCCTAAAGCCTAGGGGGGCCCTAGCCTGAAGGCTAGGGGAGCCCTAGCCTGAGCCTAGGGGAGCCCTAGCCTAAAGCCTAGGGGGGCCCTAGCCTGAAGGCTAGGGGAGCCCTAGCCTGAGCCTAGGGGAGCCCTAGCCTAAAGCCTAGGGGGGCCCTAGCCTGAAGGCTAGGGGAGCCCTAGCCTGAGCCTAGGGGAGCCCTAGCCTAAAGCCTAGGGGGGCCCTAGCCTGAAGGCTAGGGGAGCCCTAGCCTGAGCCTAGGGGAGCCCTAGCCTAAAGCCTAGGGGGGCCCTAGCCTGAAGGCTAGGGGAGCCCTAGCCTGAGCCTAGGGGAGCCCTAGCCTAAAGCCTAGGGGGGCCCTAGCCTGAAGGCTAGGGGAGCCCTAGCCTGAGCCTAGGGGAGCCCTAGCCTAAAGCCTAGGGGGGCCCTAGCCTGAAGGCTAGGGGAGCCCTAGCCTGAGCCTAGGGGAGCCCTAGCCTAAAGCCTAGGGGGGCCCTAGCCTGAAGGCTAGGGGAGCCCTAGCCTGAGCCTAGGGGAGCCCTAGCCTAAAGCCTAGGGGGGCCCTAGCCTGAAGGCTAGGGGAGCCCTAGCCTGAGCCTAGGGGAGCCCTAGCCTAAAGCCTAGGGGGGCCCTAGCCTGAAGGCTAGGGGAGCCCTAGCCTGAGCCTAGGGGAGCCCTAGCCTAAAGCCTAGGGGGGCCCTAGCCTGAAGGCTAGGGGAGCCCTAGCCTGAGCCTAGGGGAGCCCTAGCCTAAAGCCTAGGGGGGCCCTAGCCTGAAGGCTAGGGGAGCCCTAGCCTGAGCCTAGGGGAGCCCTAGCCTAAAGCCTAGGGGGGCCCTAGCCTGAAGGCTAGGGGAGCCCTAGCCTGAGCCTAGGGGAGCCCTAGCCTAAAGCCTAGGGGGGCCCTAGCCTGAAGGCTAGGGGAGCCCTAGCCTGAGCCTAGGGGAGCCCTAGCCTAAAGCCTAGGGGGGCCCTAGCCTGAAGGCTAGGGGAGCCCTAGCCTGAGCCTAGGGGAGCCCTAGCCTAAAGCCTAGGGGGGCCCTAGCCTGAAGGCTAGGGGAGCCCTAGCCTGAGCCTAGGGGAGCCCTAGCCTAAAGCCTAGGGGGGCCCTAGCCTGAAGGCTAGGGGAGCCCTAGCCTGAGCCTAGGGGAGCCCTAGCCTAAAGCCTAGGGGGGCCCTAGCCTGAAGGCTAGGGGAGCCCTAGCCTGAGCCTAGGGGAGCCCTAGCCTAAAGCCTAGGGGGGCCCTAGCCTGAAGGCTAGGGGAGCCCTAGCCTGAGCCTAGGGGAGCCCTAGCCTAAAGCCTAGGGGGGCCCTAGCCTGAAGGCTAGGGGAGCCCTAGCCTGAGCCTAGGGGAGCCCTAGCCTAAAGCCTAGGGGGGCCCTAGCCTGAAGGCTAGGGGAGCCCTAGCCTGAGCCTAGGGGAGCCCTAGCCTAAAGCCTAGGGGGGCCCTAGCCTGAAGGCTAGGGGAGCCCTAGCCTGAGCCTAGGGGAGCCCTAGCCTAAAGCCTAGGGGGGCCCTAGCCTGAAGGCTAGGGGAGCCCTAGCCTGAGCCTAGGGGAGCCCTAGCCTAAAGCCTAGGGGGGCCCTAGCCTGAAGGCTAGGGGAGCCCTAGCCTGAGCCTAGGGGAGCCCTAGCCTAAAGCCTAGGGGGGCCCTAGCCTGAAGGCTAGGGGAGCCCTAGCCTGAGCCTAGGGGAGCCCTAGCCTAAAGCCTAGGGGGGCCCTAGCCTGAAGGCTAGGGGAGCCCTAGCCTGAGCCTAGGGGAGCCCTAGCCTAAAGCCTAGGGGGGCCCTAGCCTGAAGGCTAGGGGAGCCCTAGCCTGAGCCTAGGGGAGCCCTAGCCTAAAGCCTAGGGGGGCCCTAGCCTGAAGGCTAGGGGAGCCCTAGCCTGAGCCTAGGGGAGCCCTAGCCTAAAGCCTAGGGGGGCCCTAGCCTGAAGGCTAGGGGAGCCCTAGCCTGAGCCTAGGGGAGCCCTAGCCTAAAGCCTAGGGGGGCCCTAGCCTGAAGGCTAGGGGAGCCCTAGCCTGAGCCTAGGGGAGCCCTAGCCTAAAGCCTAGGGGGGCCCTAGCCTGAAGGCTAGGGGAGCCCTAGCCTGAGCCTAGGGGAGCCCTAGCCTAAAGCCTAGGGGGGCCCTAGCCTGAAGGCTAGGGGAGCCCTAGCCTGAGCCTAGGGGAGCCCTAGCCTAAAGCCTAGGGGGGCCCTAGCCTGAAGGCTAGGGGAGCCCTAGCCTGAGCCTAGGGGAGCCCTAGCCTAAAGCCTAGGGGGGCCCTAGCCTGAAGGCTAGGGGAGCCCTAGCCTGAGCCTAGGGGAGCCCTAGCCTAAAGCCTAGGGGGGCCCTAGCCTGAAGGCTAGGGGAGCCCTAGCCTGAGCCTAGGGGAGCCCTAGCCTAAAGCCTAGGGGGGCCCTAGCCTGAAGGCTAGGGGAGCCCTAGCCTGAGCCTAGGGGAGCCCTAGCCTAAAGCCTAGGGGGGCCCTAGCCTGAAGGCTAGGGGAGCCCTAGCCTGAGCCTAGGGGAGCCCTAGCCTAAAGCCTAGGGGGGCCCTAGCCTGAAGGCTAGGGGAGCCCTAGCCTGAGCCTAGGGGAGCCCTAGCCTAAAGCCTAGGGGGGCCCTAGCCTGAAGGCTAGGGGAGCCCTAGCCTGAGCCTAGGGGAGCCCTAGCCTAAAGCCTAGGGGGGCCCTAGCCTGAAGGCTAGGGGAGCCCTAGCCTGAGCCTAGGGGAGCCCTAGCCTAAAGCCTAGGGGGGCCCTAGCCTGAAGGCTAGGGGAGCCCTAGCCTGAGCCTAGGGGAGCCCTAGCCTAAAGCCTAGGGGGGGCCCTAGCCTGAAGGCTAGGGGAGCCCTAGCCTGAGCCTAGGGGAGCCCTAGCCTAAAGCCTAGGGGGGCCCTAGCCTGAAGGCTAGGGGAGCCCTAGCCTGAGCCTAGGGGAGCCCTAGCCTAAAGCCTAGGGGGGCCCTAGCCTGAAGGCTAGGGGAGCCCTAGCCTGAGCCTAGGGGAGCCCTAGCCTAAAGCCTAGGGGGGCCCTAGCCTGAAGGCTAGGGGAGCCCTAGCCTGAGCCTAGGGGAGCCCTAGCCTAAAGCCTAGGGGGGCCCTAGCCTGAAGGCTAGGGGAGCCCTAGCCTGAGCCTAGGGGAGCCCTAGCCTAAAGCCTAGGGGGGCCCTAGCCTGAAGGCTAGGGGAGCCCTAGCCTGAGCCTAGGGGAGCCCTAGCCTAAAGCCTAGGGGGGCCCTAGCCTGAAGGCTAGGGGAGCCCTAGCCTGAGCCTAGGGGAGCCCTAGCCTAAAGCCTAGGGGGGCCCTAGCCTGAAGGCTAGGGGAGCCCTAGCCTGAGCCTAGGGGAGCCCTAGCCTAAAGCCTAGGGGGGCCCTAGCCTGAAGGCTAGGGGAGCCCTAGCCTGAGCCTAGGGGAGCCCTAGCCTAAAGCCTAGGGGGGCCCTAGCCTGAAGGCTAGGGGAGCCCTAGCCTGAGCCTAGGGGAGCCCTAGCCTAAAGCCTAGGGGGGCCCTAGCCTGAAGGCTAGGGGAGCCCTAGCCTGAGCCTAGGGGAGCCCTAGCCTAAAGCCTAGGGGGGCCCTAGCCTGAAGGCTAGGGGAGCCCTAGCCTGAGCCTAGGGGAGCCCTAGCCTAAAGCCTAGGGGGGCCCTAGCCTGAAGGCTAGGGGAGCCCTAGCCTGAGCCTAGGGGAGCCCTAGCCTAAAGCCTAGGGGGGCCCTAGCCTGAAGGCTAGGGGAGCCCTAGCCTGAGCCTAGGGGAGCCCTAGCCTAAAGCCTAGGGGGGCCCTAGCCTGAAGGCTAGGGGAGCCCTAGCCTGAGCCTAGGGGAGCCCTAGCCTAAAGCCTAGGGGGGCCCTAGCCTGAAGGCTAGGGAGCCCTAGCCTGAGCCTAGGGGAGCCCTAGCCTAAAGCCTAGGGGGGCCCTAGCCTGAAGGCTAGGGGAGCCCTAGCCTGAGCCTAGGGGAGCCCTAGCCTAAAGCCTAGGGGGGCCCTAGCCTGAAGGCTAGGGGAGCCCTAGCCTGAGCCTAGGGGAGCCCTAGCCTAAAGCCTAGGGGGGCCCTAGCCTGAAGGCTAGGGAGCCCTAGCCTGAGCCTAGGGGAGCCCTAGCCTAAAGCCTAGGGGGGCCCTAGCCTGAAGGCTAGGGGAGCCCTAGCCTGAGCCTAGGGGAGCCCTAGCCTAAAGCCTAGGGGGGCCCTAGCCTGAAGGCTAGGGGAGCCCTAGCCTGAGCCTAGGGGAGCCCTAGCCTAAAGCCTAGGGGGGCCCTAGCCTGAAGGCTAGGGGAGCCCTAGCCTGAGCCTAGGGAGCCCTAGCCTAAAGCCTAGGGGGGCCCTAGCCTGAAGGCTAGGGGAGCCCTAGCCTGAGCCTAGGGGAGCCCTAGCCTAAAGCCTAGGGGGGCCCTAGCCTGAAGGCTAGGGGAGCCCTAGCCTGAGCCTAGGGGAGCCCTAGCCTAAAGCCTAGGGGGGCCCTAGCCTGAAGGCTAGGGGAGCCCTAGCCTGAGCCTAGGGGAGCCCTAGCCTAAAGCCTAGGGGGGCCCTAGCCTGAAGGCTAGGGGAGCCCTAGCCTGAGCCTAGGGGAGCCCTAGCCTAAAGCCTAGGGGGGCCCTAGCCTGAAGGCTAGGGGAGCCCTAGCCTGAGCCTAGGGGAGCCCTAGCCTAAAGCCTAGGGGGGCCCTAGCCTGAAGGCTAGGGGAGCCCTAGCCTGAGCCTAGGGGAGCCCTAGCCTAAAGCCTAGGGGGGCCCTAGCCTGAAGGCTAGGGGAGCCCTAGCCTGAGCCTAGGGGAGCCCTAGCCTAAAGCCTAGGGGGGCCCTAGCCTGAAGGCTAGGGGAGCCCTAGCCTGAGCCTAGGGGAGCCCTAGCCTAAAGCCTAGGGGGGCCCTAGCCTGAAGGCTAGGGGAGCCCTAGCCTGAGCCTAGGGGAGCCCTAGCCTAAAGCCTAGGGGGGCCCTAGCCTGAAGGCTAGGGGAGCCCTAGCCTGAGCCTAGGGGAGCCCTAGCCTAAAGCCTAGGGGGGCCCTAGCCTGAAGGCTAGGGGAGCCCTAGCCTGAGCCTAGGGGAGCCCTAGCCTAAAGCCTAGGGGGGCCCTAGCCTGAAGGCTAGGGGAGCCCTAGCCTGAGCCTAGGGGAGCCCTAGCCTAAAGCCTAGGGGGGCCCTAGCCTGAAGGCTAGGGGAGCCCTAGCCTGAGCCTAGGGGAGCCCTAGCCTAAAGCCTAGGGGGGCCCTAGCCTGAAGGCTAGGGAGCCCTAGCCTGAGCCTAGGGGAGCCCTAGCCTAAAGCCTAGGGGGGCCCTAGCCTGAAGGCTAGGGGAGCCCTAGCCTGAGCCTAGGGGAGCCCTAGCCTAAAGCCTAGGGGGGCCCTAGCCTGAAGGCTAGGGGAGCCCTAGCCTGAGCCTAGGGGAGCCCTAGCCTAAAGCCTAGGGGGGCCCTAGCCTGAAGGCTAGGGGAGCCCTAGCCTGAGCCTAGGGGAGCCCTAGCCTAAAGCCTAGGGGGGCCCTAGCCTGAAGGCTAGGGGAGCCCTAGCCTGAGCCTAGGGGAGCCCTAGCCTAAAGCCTAGGGGGGCCCTAGCCTGAAGGCTAGGGGAGCCCTAGCCTGAGCCTAGGGGAGCCCTAGCCTAAAGCCTAGGGGGGCCCTAGCCTGAAGGCTAGGGGAGCCCTAGCCTGAGCCTAGGGGAGCCCTAGCCTAAAGCCTAGGGGGGCCCTAGCCTGAAGGCTAGGGGAGCCCTAGCCTGAGCCTAGGGGAGCCCTAGCCTAAAGCCTAGGGGGGCCCTAGCCTGAAGGCTAGGGGAGCCCTAGCCTGAGCCTAGGGGAGCCCTAGCCTAAAGCCTAGGGGGGCCCTAGCCTGAAGGCTAGGGGAGCCCTAGCCTGAGCCTAGGGGAGCCCTAGCCTAAAGCCTAGGGGGGCCCTAGCCTGAAGGCTAGGGGAGCCCTAGCCTTAGCCTAGGGGAGCCCTAGCCTAAAGCCTAGGGGGGCCCTAGCCTGAAGGCTAGGGGAGCCCTAGCCTTAGCCTAGGGGAGCCCTAGCCTAAAGCCTAGGGGGGCCCTAGCCTGAAGGCTAGGGGAGCCCTAGCCTTAGCCTAGGGGAGCCCTAGCCTAAAGCCTAGGGGGGCCCTAGCCTGAAGGCTAGGGGAGCCCTAGCCTTAGCCTAGGGGAGCCTAAAGCCTAGGGGGGCCCTGGCCTGAAGGCTAGGGGAGCCCTAGCCTTAGCCTAGGGGAGCCCTAGCCTAAAGCCTAGGGGGGCCCCTGGCCTGAAGGCTAGGGGAGCCCTAGCCTTAGCCTAGGGGAGCCCTAGCCTAAAGCCTAGGGGGGCCCCTGGCCTGAAGGCTAGGGGTGCCCTAGCCTTAGCCTAGGGGAGCCCTAGCCTAAAGCCTAGGGGGGGCCCTGGCCTGAAGGCTAGGGGAGCCCTAGCCTTAGCCTAGGGGAGCCCTAGCCTAAAGCCTAGGGGGGGCCCTGGCCTGAAGGCTAGGGGAGCCCTAGCCTTAGCCTAGGGAGCCCTAGCCTACCTAAAGCCTAGGGGTGCCCTAGCCTGAAGGCTAGGGGAGCCCTAGCCTTAGCCTAGGGGAGCCCTAGCCTAAAGCCTAGGGGTGCCCTAGCCTGAAGGCTAGGGGAGCCCTAGCCTTAGCCTAGGGGAGCCCTAGCCTAAAGCCTAGGGGTGCCCTAGCCTGAAGGCTAGGGGAGCCCTAGCCTTAGCCTAGGGGAGCCCTAGCCTAAAGCCTAGGGGTGCCCTAGCCTGAAGGCTAGGGGAGCCCTAGCCTTAGCCTAGGGGAGCCCTAGCCTAAAGCCTAGGGGTGCCCTAGCCTGAAGGCTAGGGGAGCCCTAGCCTTAGCCTAGGGGAGCCCTAGCCTAAAGCCTAGGGGTGCCCTAGCCTGAAGGCTAGGGGAGCCCTAGCCTTAGCCTAGGGGAGCCCTAGCCTAAAGCCTAGGGGTGCCCTAGCCTGAAGGCTAGGGGAGCCCTAGCCTTAGCCTAGGGGAGCCCTAGCCTAAAGCCTAGGGGTGCCCTAGCCTGAAGGCTAGGGGAGCCCTAGCCTTAGCCTAGGGGAGCCCTAGCCTAAAGCCTAGGGGTGCCCTAGCCTGAAGGCTAGGGGAGCCCTAGCCTTAGCCTAGGGGAGCCCTAGCCTAAAGCCTAGGGGTGCCCTAGCCTGAAGGCTAGGGGAGCCCTAGCCTTAGCCTAGGGGAGCCCCTAAAGCCTAGGGGTGCCCTAGCCTGAAGGCTAGGGGAGCCCTAGCCTTAGCCTAGGGGAGCCTAAAGCCTAGGGGTGCCCTAGCCTGAAGGCTAGGGGAGCCCTAGCCTTAGCCTAGGGGAGCCTAAAGCCTAGGGGTGCCCTAGCCTGAAGGCTAGGGGAGCCCTAGCCTTAGCCTAGGGGAGCCCTAAAGCCTAGGGGTGCCCTAGCCTGAAGGCTAGGGGAGCCCTAGCCTTAGCCTAGGGGAGCCTAAAGCCTAGGGGTGCCCTAGCCTGAAGGCTAGGGGAGCCCTAGCCTTAGCCTAGGGGAGCCTAAAGCCTAGGGGTGCCCTAGCCTGAAGGCTAGGGGAGCCCTAGCCTTAGCCTAGGGGAGCCTAAAGCCTAGGGGTGCCCTAGCCTGAAGGCTAGGGGAGCCCTAGCCTTAGCCTAGGGGAGCCTAAAGCCTAGGGGTGCCCTAGCCTGAAGGCTAGGGGAGCCCTAGCCTTAGCCTAGGGGAGCCTAAAGCCTAGGGGTGCCCTAGCCTGAAGGCTAGGGGAGCCCTAGCCTTAGCCTAGGGGAGCCTAAAGCCTAGGGGTGCCCTAGCCTGAAGGCTAGGGGAGCCCTAGCCTTAGCCTAGGGGAGCCTAAAGCCTAGGGGTGCCCTAGCCTGAAGGCTAGGGGAGCCCTAGCCTTAGCCTAGGGGAGCCTAAAGCCTAGGGGTGCCCTAGCCTGAAGGCTAGGGGAGCCCTAGCCTTAGCCTAGGGGAGCCTAAAGCCTAGGGGTGCCCTAGCCTGAAGGCTAGGGGAGCCCTAGCCTTAGCCTAGGGGAGCCTAAAGCCTAGGGGTGCCCTAGCCTGAAGGCTAGGGGAGCCCTAGCCTTAGCCTAGGGGAGCCTAAAGCCTAGGGGTGCCCTAGCCTGAAGGCTAGGGGAGCCCTAGCCTTAGCCTAGGGGAGCCTAAAGCCTAGGGGTGCCCTAGCCTGAAGGCTAGGGGAGCCCTAGCCTTAGCCTAGGGGAGCCTAAAGCCTAGGGGTGCCCTAGCCTGAAGGCTAGGGGAGCCCTAGCCTTAGCCTAGGGGAGCCTAAAGCCTAGGGGTGCCCTAGCCTGAAGGCTAGGGGAGCCCTAGCCTTAGCCTAGGGGAGCCTAAAGCCTAGGGGTGCCCTAGCCTGAAGGCTAGGGGAGCCCTAGCCTTAGCCTAGGGGAGCCTAAAGCCTAGGGGTGCCCTAGCCTGAAGGCTAGGGGAGCCCTAGCCTTAGCCTAGGGGAGCCTAAAGCCTAGGGGTGCCCTAGCCTGAAGGCTAGGGGAGCCCTAGCCTTAGCCTAGGGGAGCCTAAAGCCTAGGGGTGCCCTAGCCTGAAGGCTAGGGGAGCCCTAGCCTTAGCCTAGGGGAGCCTAAAGCCTAGGGGTGCCCTAGCCTGAAGGCTAGGGGAGCCCTAGCCTTAGCCTAGGGGAGCCTAAAGCCTAGGGGTGCCCTAGCCTGAAGGCTAGGGGAGCCCTAGCCTTAGCCTAGGGGAGCCTAAAGCCTAGGGGTGCCCTAGCCTGAAGGCTAGGGGAGCCCTAGCCTTAGCCTAGGGGAGCCTAAAGCCTAGGGGTGCCCTAGCCTGAAGGCTAGGGGAGCCCTAGCCTTAGCCTAGGGGAGCCTAAAGCCTAGGGGTGCCCTAGCCTGAAGGCTAGGGGAGCCCTAGCCTTAGCCTAGGGGAGCCTAAAGCCTAGGGGTGCCCTAGCCTGAAGGCTAGGGGAGCCCTAGCCTTAGCCTAGGGGAGCCTAAAGCCTAGGGGTGCCCTAGCCTGAAGGCTAGGGGAGCCCTAGCCTTAGCCTAGGGGAGCCTAAAGCCTAGGGGTGCCCTAGCCTGAAGGCTAGGGGAGCCCTAGCCTTAGCCTAGGGGAGCCTAAAGCCTAGGGGTGCCCTAGCCTGAAGGCTAGGGGAGCCCTAGCCTTAGCCTAGGGGAGCCTAAAGCCTAGGGGTGCCCTAGCCTGAAGGCTAGGGGAGCCCTAGCCTTAGCCTAGGGGAGCCTAAAGCCTAGGGGTGCCCTAGCCTGAAGGCTAGGGGAGCCCTAGCCTTAGCCTAGGGGAGCCTAAAGCCTAGGGGTGCCCTAGCCTGAAGGCTAGGGGAGCCCTAGCCTTAGCCTAGGGGAGCCTAAAGCCTAGGGGTGCCCTAGCCTGAAGGCTAGGGGAGCCCTAGCCTTAGCCTAGGGGAGCCTAAAGCCTAGGGGTGCCCTAGCCTGAAGGCTAGGGGAGCCCTAGCCTTAGCCTAGGGGAGCCTAAAGCCTAGGGGTGCCCTAGCCTGAAGGCTAGGGGAGCCCTAGCCTTAGCCTAGGGGAGCCTAAAGCCTAGGGGTGCCCTAGCCTGAAGGCTAGGGGAGCCCTAGCCTTAGCCTAGGGGAGCCTAAAGCCTAGGGGTGCCCTAGCCTGAAGGCTAGGGGAGCCCTAGCCTTAGCCTAGGGGAGCCTAAAGCCTAGGGGTGCCCTAGCCTGAAGGCTAGGGGAGCCCTAGCCTTAGCCTAGGGGAGCCTAAAGCCTAGGGGTGCCCTAGCCTGAAGGCTAGGGGAGCCCTAGCCTTAGCCTAGGGGAGCCTAAAGCCTAGGGGTGCCCTAGCCTGAAGGCTAGGGGAGCCCTAGCCTTAGCCTAGGGGAGCCTAAAGCCTAGGGGTGCCCTAGCCTGAAGGCTAGGGGAGCCCTAGCCTTAGCCTAGGGGAGCCTAAAGCCTAGGGGTGCCCTAGCCTGAAGGCTAGGGGAGCCCTAGCCTTAGCCTAGGGGAGCCTAAAGCCTAGGGGTGCCCTAGCCTGAAGGCTAGGGGAGCCCTAGCCTTAGCCTAGGGGAGCCTAAAGCCTAGGGGTGCCCTAGCCTGAAGGCTAGGGGAGCCCTAGCCTTAGCCTAGGGGAGCCTAAAGCCTAGGGGTGCCCTAGCCTGAAGGCTAGGGGAGCCCTAGCCTTAGCCTAGGGGAGCCTAAAGCCTAGGGGTGCCCTAGCCTGAAGGCTAGGGGAGCCCTAGCCTTAGCCTAGGGGAGCCTAAAGCCTAGGGGTGCCCTAGCCTGAAGGCTAGGGGAGCCCTAGCCTTAGCCTAGGGGAGCCTAAAGCCTAGGGGTGCCCTAGCCTGAAGGCTAGGGGAGCCCTAGCCTTAGCCTAGGGGAGCCTAAAGCCTAGGGGTGCCCTAGCCTGAAGGCTAGGGGAGCCCTAGCCTTAGCCTAGGGGAGCCTAAAGCCTAGGGGTGCCCTAGCCTGAAGGCTAGGGGAGCCCTAGCCTTAGCCTAGGGGAGCCTAAAGCCTAGGGGTGCCCTAGCCTGAAGGCTAGGGGAGCCCTAGCCTTAGCCTAGGGGAGCCTAAAGCCTAGGGGTGCCCTAGCCTGAAGGCTAGGGGAGCCCTAGCCTTAGCCTAGGGGAGCCTAAAGCCTAGGGGTGCCCTAGCCTGAAGGCTAGGGGAGCCCTAGCCTTAGCCTAGGGGAGCCTAAAGCCTAGGGGTGCCCTAGCCTGAAGGCTAGGGGAGCCCTAGCCTTAGCCTAGGGGAGCCTAAAGCCTAGGGGTGCCCTAGCCTGAAGGCTAGGGGAGCCCTAGCCTTAGCCTAGGGGAGCCTAAAGCCTAGGGGTGCCCTAGCCTGAAGGCTAGGGGAGCCCTAGCCTTAGCCTAGGGGAGCCTAAAGCCTAGGGGTGCCCTAGCCTGAAGGCTAGGGGAGCCCTAGCCTTAGCCTAGGGGAGCCTAAAGCCTAGGGGTGCCCTAGCCTGAAGGCTAGGGGAGCCCTAGCCTTAGCCTAGGGGAGCCTAAAGCCTAGGGGTGCCCTAGCCTGAAGGCTAGGGGAGCCCTAGCCTTAGCCTAGGGGAGCCTAAAGCCTAGGGGTGCCCTAGCCTGAAGGCTAGGGGAGCCCTAGCCTTAGCCTAGGGGAGCCTAAAGCCTAGGGGTGCCCTAGCCTGAAGGCTAGGGGAGCCCTAGCCTTAGCCTAGGGGAGCCTAAAGCCTAGGGGTGCCCTAGCCTGAAGGCTAGGGGAGCCCTAGCCTTAGCCTAGGGGAGCCTAAAGCCTAGGGGTGCCCTAGCCTGAAGGCTAGGGGAGCCCTAGCCTTAGCCTAGGGGAGCCTAAAGCCTAGGGGTGCCCTAGCCTGAAGGCTAGGGGAGCCCTAGCCTTAGCCTAGGGGAGCCTAAAGCCTAGGGGTGCCCTAGCCTGAAGGCTAGGGGAGCCCTAGCCTTAGCCTAGGGGAGCCTAAAGCCTAGGGGTGCCCTAGCCTGAAGGCTAGGGGAGCCCTAGCCTTAGCCTAGGGGAGCCTAAAGCCTAGGGGTGCCCTAGCCTGAAGGCTAGGGGAGCCCTAGCCTTAGCCTAGGGGAGCCTAAAGCCTAGGGGTGCCCTAGCCTGAAGGCTAGGGGAGCCCTAGCCTTAGCCTAGGGGAGCCTAAAGCCTAGGGGTGCCCTAGCCTGAAGGCTAGGGGAGCCCTAGCCTTAGCCTAGGGGAGCCTAAAGCCTAGGGGTGCCCTAGCCTGAAGGCTAGGGGAGCCCTAGCCTTAGCCTAGGGGAGCCTAAAGCCTAGGGGTGCCCTAGCCTGAAGGCTAGGGGAGCCCTAGCCTTAGCCTAGGGGAGCCTAAAGCCTAGGGGTGCCCTAGCCTGAAGGCTAGGGGAGCCCTAGCCTTAGCCTAGGGGAGCCTAAAGCCTAGGGGTGCCCTAGCCTGAAGGCTAGGGGAGCCCTAGCCTTAGCCTAGGGGAGCCTAAAGCCTAGGGGTGCCCTAGCCTGAAGGCTAGGGGAGCCCTAGCCTTAGCCTAGGGGAGCCTAAAGCCTAGGGGTGCCCTAGCCTGAAGGCTAGGGGAGCCCTAGCCTTAGCCTAGGGGAGCCTAAAGCCTAGGGGTGCCCTAGCCTGAAGGCTAGGGGAGCCCTAGCCTTAGCCTAGGGGAGCCTAAAGCCTAGGGGTGCCCTAGCCTGAAGGCTAGGGGAGCCCTAGCCTTAGCCTAGGGGAGCCTAAAGCCTAGGGGTGCCCTAGCCTGAAGGCTAGGGGAGCCCTAGCCTTAGCCTAGGGGAGCCTAAAGCCTAGGGGTGCCCTAGCCTGAAGGCTAGGGGAGCCCTAGCCTTAGCCTAGGGGAGCCTAAAGCCTAGGGGTGCCCTAGCCTGAAGGCTAGGGGAGCCCTAGCCTTAGCCTAGGGGAGCCTAAAGCCTAGGGGTGCCCTAGCCTGAAGGCTAGGGGAGCCCTAGCCTTAGCCTAGGGGAGCCTAAAGCCTAGGGGTGCCCTAGCCTGAAGGCTAGGGGAGCCCTAGCCTTAGCCTAGGGGAGCCTAAAGCCTAGGGGTGCCCTAGCCTGAAGGCTAGGGGAGCCCTAGCCTTAGCCTAGGGGAGCCTAAAGCCTAGGGGTGCCCTAGCCTGAAGGCTAGGGGAGCCCTAGCCTTAGCCTAGGGGAGCCTAAAGCCTAGGGGTGCCCTAGCCTGAAGGCTAGGGGAGCCCTAGCCTTAGCCTAGGGGAGCCTAAAGCCTAGGGGTGCCCTAGCCTGAAGGCTAGGGGAGCCCTAGCCTTAGCCTAGGGGAGCCTAAAGCCTAGGGGTGCCCTAGCCTGAAGGCTAGGGGAGCCCTAGCCTTAGCCTAGGGGAGCCTAAAGCCTAGGGGTGCCCTAGCCTGAAGGCTAGGGGAGCCCTAGCCTTAGCCTAGGGGAGCCTAAAGCCTAGGGGTGCCCTAGCCTGAAGGCTAGGGGAGCCCTAGCCTTAGCC
>NW_027458618.1:0-27738 GCF_050624435.1 Tenrec ecaudatus | reverse complement strand
GGCTCCCCTAGCCTTCAGGCTAGGGCTCCCCTAGCCTTCAGGCGAGGGCGCCCCTAGGCTTTAGGCTAGGGCTCCCCTAGGCTAAGGCTAGGGCTCCCCTAGCCTTCAGGCGAGGGCGCCCCTAGGCTTTAGGCTAGGGCTCCCCTAGGCTAAGGCTAGGGCTCCCCTAGCCTTCAGGCGAGGGCGCCCCTAGGCTTTAGGCTAGGGCTCCCCTAGGCTAAGGCTAGGGCTCCCCTAGCCTTCAGGCGAGGGCGCCCCTAGGCTTTAGGCTAGGGCTCCCCTAGGCTAAGGCTAGGGCTCCCCTAGCCTTCAGGCGAGGGCGCCCCTAGGCTTTAGGCTAGGGCTCCCCTAGGCTAAGGCTAGGGCTCCCCTAGCCTTCAGGCGAGGGCGCCCCTAGGCTTTAGGCTAGGGCTCCCCTAGGCTAAGGCTAGGGCTCCCCTAGCCTTCACGCGAGGGCGCCCCTAGGCTTTAGGCTAGGGCTCCCCTAGGCTAAGGCTAGGGCTCCCCTAGCCTTCAGGCGAGGGCGCCCCTAGGCTTTAGGCTAGGGCTCCCCTAGGCTAAGGCTAGGGCTCCCCTAGCCTTCAGGCGAGGGCGCCCCTAGGCTTTAGGCTAGGGCTCCCCTAGGCTAAGGCTAGGGCTCCCCTAGCCTTCAGGCGAGGGCGCCCCTAGGCTTTAGGCTAGGGCTCCCCTAGGCTAAGGCTAGGGCTCCCCTAGCCTTCAGGCGAGGGCGCCCCTAGGCTTTAGGCTAGGGCTCCCCTAGGCTAAGGCTAGGGCTCCCCTAGCCTTCAGGCGAGGGCGCCCCTAGGCTTTAGGCTAGGGCTCCCCTAGGCTAAGGCTAGGGCTCCCCTAGCCTTCAGGCGAGGGCACCCCTAGGCTTTAGGCTAGGGCTCCCCTAGGCTAAGGCTAGGGCTCCCCTAGCCTTCAGGCGAGGGCACCCCTAGGCTTTAGGCTAGGGCTCCCCTAGGCTAAGGCTAGGGCTCCCCTAGCCTTCAGGCGAGGGCACCCCTAGGCTTTAGGCTAGGGCTCCCCTAGGCTTAGGCTAGGGCTCCCCTAGCCTTCAGGCGAGGGCACCCCTAGGCTTTAGGCTAGGGCTCCCCTAGGCTAAGGCTAGGGCTCCCCTAGCCTTCAGGCGAGGGCACCCCTAGGCTTTAGGCTAGGGCTCCCCTAGCCTTCAGGCGAGGGCACCCCTAGGCTTTAGGCTAGGGCTCCCCTAGGCTAAGGCTAGGGCTCCCCTAGCCTTCAGGCGAGGGCACCCCTAGGCTTTAGGCTAGGGCTCCCCGAGGCTAAGGCTAGGGCCCCCCTAGCCTTCAGGCGAGGGCGCCCCTAGGCTTTAGGCTCGGGCTCCCCGAGGCTAAGGCTAGGGCTCCCCTAGCCCTCAGGCGAGGGCGCCCCTAGGCTTTAGGCTCGGGCTCCCCGAGGCTAAGGCTAGGGCTCCCCTAGCCCTCAGGCGAGGGCGCCCCTAGGCTTTAGGCTCGGGCTCCCCGAGGCTAAGGCTAGGGCTCCCCTAGCCCTCAGGCGAGGGCGCCCCTAGGCTTTAGGTTCGGGCTCCCCGAGGCTAAGGCTAGGGCTCCCCTAGCCCTCAGGCGAGGGCGCCCCTAGGCTTTAGGCTCGGGCTCCCCGAGGCTAAGGATAGGGCTCCCCTAGCCCTCAGGCGAGGGCGCCCCTAGGCTTTAGGCTCGGGCTCCCCGAGGCTAAGGCTAGGGCTCCCCTAGCCCTCAGGCGAGGGCGCCCCTAGGCTTTAGGCTCGGGCTCCCCGAGGCTAAGGCTAGGGCTCCCCTAGCCCTCAGGCGAGGGCGCCCCTAGGCTTTAGGCTCGGGCTCCCAGAGGCTAAGGCTAGGGCTCCCCTAGCCCTCAGGCGAGGGCGCCCCTAGGCTTTAGGCTCGGGCTCCCCGAGGCTAAGGCTAGGGCTCCCCTAGCCCTCAGGCGAGGGCGCCCCTAGGCTTTAGGCTCGGGCTCCCCGAGGCTAAGGCTAGGGCTCCCCTAGCCCTCAGGCGAGGGCGCCCCTAGGCTTTAGGCTCGGGCTCCCCGAGGCTAAGGCTAGGGCTCCCCTAGCCCTCAGGCGAGGGCGCCCCTAGGCTTTAGGCTCCCCTAGGCTAAGGCTAGGGCTCCCCTAGGCTAAGGCTAGGGCTCCCCTAGCCTTCAGGCGAGGGCGCCCCTAGGCTTTAGGCTCGGGCTCCCCTAGGCTAAGGCTAGGGCTCCCCTAGCCTTCAGGCGAGGGTGCCCCTAGGCTTTAGGCTCCCCTAGGCTAAGGCTAGGGCTCCCCTAGGCTAAGGCTAGGGCTCCCCTAGCCTTCAGGCGAGGGCGCCCCTAGGCTTTAGGCTCCCCTAGGCTAAGGCTAGGGCTCCCCTAGCCTTCAGGCGAGGGCGCCCCTAGGCTTTCGGCTCCCCTAGGCTAAGTCTAGGGCTCCCCTAGCCTTCAGGCGAGGGCGCCCCTAGGCTTTCGGCTCCCCTAGGCTAAGGCTAGGGCTCCCCTAGCCTTCAGGCGAGGGCGCCTCTAGGCTTTCGGCTCCCCTAGGCTAAGGCTAGGGCTCCCCTAGCCTTCAGGCGAGGGCGCCCCTAGGCTTTAGGCTCCCCTAGGCTAAGGCTAGGGCTCCCCTAGCCTTCAGGCGAGGGCGCCCCTAGGCTTTAGGCTCCCCTAGGCTAAGGCTAGGGCTCCCCTAGCCTTCAGGCGTGGGCGCCCCTAGGCTTTAGGCTAGGGCTCCCCTAGCCTTCAGGCTAGGGCTCCCCTAGCCTTCAGGCGAGGGCGCCCCTAGGCTTTAGGCTAGGGCTCCCCTAGGCTAAGGCTAGGGCTCCCCTAGCCTTCAGGCGAGGGCGCCCCTAGGCTTTAGGCTCGGGCTCCCCTAGGCTAAGGCTAGGGCTCCCCTAGCCCTCAGGCGAGGGCGCCCCTAGGCTTTAGGCTCGGGCTCCCCTAGGCTAAGGCTAGGGCTCCCCTAGCCCTCAGGCGAGGGCGCCCCTAGGCTTTAGGCTCGGGCTCCCCGAGGCTAAGGCTAGGGCTCCCCTAGCCCTCAGGCGAGGGCGCCCCTAGGCTTTAGGCTCGGGCTCCCCGAGGCTAAGGCTAGGGCTCCCCTAGCCCTCAGGCGAGGGCGCCCCTAGGCTTTAGGCTCGGGCTCCCCGAGGCTAAGGCTAGGGCTCCCCTAGCCCTCAGGCGAGGGCGCCCCTAGGCTTTAGGCTCGGGCTCCCCGAGGCTAAGGCTAGGGCTCCCCTAGCCCTCAGGCGAGGGCGCCCCTAGGCTTTAGGCTCGGGCTCCCCGAGGCTAAGGCTAGGGCTCCCCTAGCCCTCAGGCGAGGGCGCCCCTAGGCTTTAGGCTCGGGCTCCCCGAGGCTAAGGCTAGGGCTCCCGTAGCCCTCAGGCGAGGGCGCCCCTAGGCTTTAGGCTCGGGCTCCCCGAGGCTAAGGCTAGGGCTCCCCTAGCCCTCAGGCGAGGGCGCCCCTAGGCTTTAGGCTCGGGCTCCCCGAGGCTAAGGCTAGGGCTCCCCTAGCCCTCAGGCGAGGGCGCCCCTAGGCTTTAGGCTCGGGCTCCCCGAGGCTAAGGCTAGGGCTCCCCTAGCCCTCAGGCGAGGGCGCCCCTAGGCTTTAGGCTCGGGCTCCCCGAGGCTAAGGCTAGGGCTCCCCTAGCCCTCAGGCGAGGGCGCCCCTAGGCTTTAGGCTCGGGCTCCCCGAGGCTAAGGCTAGGGCTCCCCTAGCCCTCAGGCGAGGGCGCCCCTAGGCTTTAGGCTCGGGCTCCCCGAGGCTAAGGCTAGGGCTCCCCTAGCCCTCAGGCGAGGGCGCCCCTAGGCTTTAGGCTCGGGCTCCCCGAGGCTAAGGCTAGGGCTCCCCTAGCCCTCAGGCGAGGGCGCCCCTAGGCTTTAGGCTCGGGCTCCCCGAGGCTAAGGCTAGGGCTCCCCTAGCCCTCAGGCGAGGGCGCCCCTAGGCTTTAGGCTCGGGCTCCCCGAGGCTAAGGCTAGGGCTCCCCTAGCCCTCAGGCGAGGGCGCCCCTAGGCTTTAGGCTCGGGCTCCCCGAGGCTAAGGCTAGGGCTCCCCTAGCCCTCAGGCGAGGGCGCCCCTAGGCTTTAGGCTCGGGCTCCCCGAGGCTAAGGCTAGGGCTCCCCTAGCCCTCAGGCGAGGGCGCCCCTAGGCTTTAGGCTCGGGCTCCCCGAGGCTAAGGCTAGGGCTCCCCTAGCCCTCAGGCGAGGGCGCCCCTAGGCTTTAGGCTCGGGCTCCCCGAGGCTAAGGCTAGGGCTCCCCTAGCCCTCAGGCGAGGGCGCCCCTAGGCTTTAGGCTCGGGCTCCCCGAGGCTAAGGCTAGGGCTCCCCTAGCCCTCAGGCGAGGGCGCCCCTAGGCTTTAGGCTCGGGCTCCCCGAGGCTAAGGCTAGGGCTCCCCTAGCCCTCAGGCGAGGGCGCCCCTAGGCTTTCGGCTCCCCTAGGCTGAGGCTAGGGCTCCCCTAGCCTTCAGGCGAGGGCGCCCCTAGGCTTTAGGCTCCCCTAGGCTAAGGCTAGGGCTCCCCTAGCCTTCAGGCGAGGGCGCCCCTAGGCTTTAGGCTCCCCTAGGCTAAGGCTAGGGCTCCCCTAGCCTTCAGGCGTGGGCGCCCCTAGGCTTTAGGCTAGGGCTCCCCTAGCCTTCAGGCTAGGGCTCCCCTAGCCTTCAGGCGAGGGCGCCCCTAGGCTTTAGGCTAGGGCTCCCCTAGGCTAAGGCTAGGGCTCCCCTAGCCTTCAGGCGAGGGCGCCCCTAGGCTTTAGGCTAGGGCTCCCCTAGGCTAAGGCTAGGGCTCCCCTAGCCTTCAGGCGAGGGCGCCCCTAGGCTTTAGGCTCGGGCTCCCCGAGGCTAAGGCTAGGGCTCCCCTAGCCCTCAGGCGAGGGCGCCCCTAGGCTTTAGGCTCGGGCTCCCCGAGGCTAAGGCTAGGGCTCCCCTAGCCCTCAGGCGAGGGCGTCCCTAGGCTTTAGGCTCGGGCTCCCCGAGGCTAAGGCTAGGGCTCCCCTAGCCCTCAGGCGAGGGCGCCCCTAGGCTTTAGGCTCTGGCTCCCCGAGGCTAAGGCTAGGGCTCCCCTAGCCCTCAGGCGAGGGCGCCCCTAGGCTTTAGACTCAGGCTCCCCGAGGCTAAGGCTAGGGCTCCCCTAGCCCTCAGGCGAGGGCGCCCCTAGGCTTTAGGCTCGGGCTCCCCGAGGCCAAGGCTAGGGCTCCCCTAGCCCTCAGGCGAGGGCGCCCCTAGGCTTTAGGCTCGGGCTCCCCGAGGCCAAGGCTAGGGCTCCCCTAGCCCTCAGGCGAGGGCGCCCCTAGGCTTTAGGCTCGGGCTCCCCGAGGCCAAGGCTAGGGCTCCCCTAGCCCTCAGGCGAGGGCGCCCCTAGGCTTTAGGCTCGGGCTCCCCGAGGCTAAGGCTAGGGCTCCCCTAGCCCTCAGGCGAGGGCGCCCCTAGGCTTTAGGCTCGGGCTCCCCGAGGCTAAGGCTAGGGCTCCCCTAGCCCTCAGGCGAGGGCGCCCCTAGGCTTTAGGCTCGGGCTCCCCGAGGCTAAGGCTAGGGCTCCCCTAGCCCTCAGGCGAGGGCGCCCCTAGGCTTTAGGCTCGGGCTCCCCGAGGCTAAGGCTAGGGCTCCCCTAGCCCTCAGGCGAGGGCGCCCCTAGGCTTTAGGCTCGGGCTCCCCGAGGCTAAGGCTAGGGCTCCCCTAGCCCTCAGGCGAGGGCGCCCCTAGGCTTTAGGCTCGGGCTCCCCGAGGCTAAGGCTAGGGCTCCCCTAGCCCTCAGGCGAGGGCGCCCCTAGGCTTTAGGCTCCCCTAGGCTAAGGCTAGGGCTCCCCTAGGCTAAGGCTAGGGCTCCCCTAGTCTTCAGGCGAGGGCGCCCCTAGGCTTTAGGCTCGGGCTCCCCTAGGCTAAGGCTAGGGCTGCCCTAGCCTTCAGGCGAGGGCGCCCCTAGGCTTTAGGCTCCCCTGGGCTAAGGCTAGGGCTCCCCTAGGCTAAGGCTAGGGCTCCCCTAGCCTTCAGGCGAGGGCGCCCCTAGGCTTTAGGCTCCCCTAGGCTAAGGCTAGGGCTCTCCTAGCCTTCAGGCGAGGGCGCCCCTAGGCTTTCGGCTCCCCTAGGCTAAGGCTAGGGCTCCCCTAGCCTTCAGGCGAGGGCGCCCCTAGGCTTTCGGCTCCCCTAGGCTAAGGCTAGGGCTCCCCTAGCCTTCAGGCGAGGGCGCCCCTAGGCTTTCGGCTCCCCTAGGCTAAGGCTAGGGCTCCCCTAGCCTTCAGGCGAGGGCGCCCCTAGGCTTTAGGCTCCCCTAGGCTAAGGCTAGGGCTCCCCTAGCCTTCAGGCGAGGGCGCCCCTAGGCTTTAGGCTCCCCTAGGCTAAGGCTTGGGCTCCCCTAGCCTTCAGGCGTGGGCGCCCCTAGGCTTTAGGCTAGGGCTCCCCTAGCCTTCAGGCTAGGGCTCCCCTAGCCTTCAGGCGAGGGCGCCCCTAGGCTTTAGGCTAG
This sequence comes from Tenrec ecaudatus, assembly GCF_050624435.1. Classification (NCBI taxonomy): domain Eukaryota; kingdom Metazoa; phylum Chordata; class Mammalia; order Afrosoricida; family Tenrecidae; genus Tenrec; species Tenrec ecaudatus. Next base: position 21,322 of record NW_027458618.1, on the reverse strand, counting down.
GGCTCCCCTAGTCTAAGGCTAGGGCTCCCCTAGCCTTCAGGCGAGGGCGCCCCTAGGCTTTAGGCTAGGGCTCCCCTAGGCTAAGGCTAGGGCTCCCCTAGCCTTCAGGCGAGGGCGCCCCTAGGCTTTAGGCTAGGGCTCCCCTAGGCTAAGGCTAGGGCTCCCCTAGCCTTCAGGCGAGGGCGCCCCTAGGCTTTAGGCTAGGGCTCCCCTAGGCTAAGGCTAGGGCTCCCCTAGCCTTCAGGCGAGGGCGCCCCTAGGCTTTAGGCTAGGGCTCCCCTAGGCTAAGGCTAGGGCTCCCCTAGCCTTCAGGCGAGGGCGCCCCTAGGCTTTAGGCTAGGGCTCCCCTAGGCTAAGGCTAGGGCTCCCCTAGCCTTCACGCGAGGGCGCCCCTAGGCTTTACGCTAGGGCTCCCCTAGGCTAAGGCTAGGGCTCCCCTAGCCTTCAGGCGAGGGCGCCCCTAGGCTTTAGGCTAGGGCTCCCCTAGGCTAAGGCTAGGGCTCCCCTAGCCTTCAGGCGAGGGCGCCCCTAGGCTTTAGGCTAGGGCTCCCCTAGGCTAAGGCTAGGGCTCCCCTAGCCTTCAGGCGATGGCGCCCCTAGGCTTTAGGCTAGGGCTCCCCTAGGCTAAGGCTAGGGCTCCCCTAGCCTTCAGGCGAGGGCGCCCCTAGGCTTTAGGCTAGGGCTCCCCTAGGCTAAGGCTAGGGCTCCCCTAGCCTTCAGGCGAGGGCACCCCTAGGCTTTAGGCTAGGGCTCCCCTAGGCTAAGGCTAGGGCTCCCCTAGCCTTCAGGCGAGGGCACCCCTAGGCTTTAGGCTAGGGCTCCCCTAGGCTAAGGCTAGGGCTCCCCTAGCCTTCAGGCGAGGGCACCCCTAGGCTTTAGGCTAGGGCTCCCCTAGGCTTAGGCTAGGGCTCCCCTAGCCTTCAGGCGAGGGCACCCCTAGGCTTTAGGCTAGGGCTCCCCTAGGCTAAGGCTAGGGCTCCCCTAGCCTTCAGGCGAGGGCACCCCTAGGCTTTAGGCTAGGGCTCCCCTAGCCTTCAGGCGAGGGCACCCCTAGGCTTTAGGCTAGGGCTCCCCTAGGCTAAGGCTAGGGCTCCCCTAGCCTTCAGGCGAGGGCACCCCTAGGCTTTAGGCTAGGGCTCCCCGAGGCTAAGGCTAGGGCCCCCCTAGCCTTCAGGCGAGGGCGCCCCTAGGCTTTAGGCTCGGGCTCCCCGAGGCTAAGGCTAGGGCCCCCCTAGCCCTCAGGCGAGGGCGCCCCTAGGCTTTAGGCTCGGGCTCCCCGAGGCTAAGGCTAGGGCCCCCCTAGCCCTCAGGCGAGGGCGCCCCTAGGCTTTAGGCTCGGGCTCCCCGAGGCTAAGGCTAGGGCTCCCCTAGCCCTCAGGCGAGGGCGCCCCTAGGCTTTAGGCTCGGGCTCCCCGAGGCTAAGGCTAGGGCTCCCCTAGCCCTCAGGCGAGGGCGCCCCTAGGCTTTAGGCTCGGGCTCCCCGAGGCTAAGGCTAGGGCTCCCCTAGCCCTCAGGCGAGGGCGCCCCTAGGCTTTAGGCTCGGGCTCCCCGAGGCTAAGGCTAGGGCTCCCCTAGCCCTCAGGCGAGGGCGCCCCTAGGCTTTAGGCTCGGGCTCCCCGAGGCTAAGGCTAGGGCTCCCCTAGCCCTCAGGCGAGGGCGCCCCTAGGCTTTAGGCTCGGGCTCCCCGAGGCTAAGGCTAGGGCTCCCCTAGCCCTCAGGCGAGGGCGCCCCTAGGCTTTAGGCTCGGGCTCCCCGAGGCTAAGGCTAGGGCTCCCCTAGCCCTCAGGCGAGGGCGCCCCTAGGCTTTAGGCTCGGGCTCCCCGAGGCTAAGGCTAGGGCTCCCCTAGCCCTCAGGCGAGGGCGCCCCTAGGCTTTAGGCTCGGGCTCCCCGAGGCTAAGGCTAGGGCTCCCCTAGCCCTCAGGCGAGGGCGCCCCTAGGCTTTAGGCTCGGGCTCCCCGAGGCTAAGGCTAGGGCTCCCCTAGCCCTCAGGCGAGGGCGCCCCTAGGCTTTAGGCTCGGGCTCCCCGAGGCTAAGGCTAGGGCTCCCCTAGCCCTCAGGCGAGGGCGCCCCTAGGCTTTAGGCTCGGGCTCCCCGAGGCTAAGGCTAGGGCTCCCCTAGCCCTCAGGCGAGGGCGCCCCTAGGCTTTAGGCTCGGGCTCCCCGAGGCTAAGGCTAGGGCTCCCCTAGCCCTCAGGCGAGGGCGCCCCTAGGCTTTAGGCTCGGGCTCCCCGAGGCTAAGGCTAGGGCTCCCCTAGCCCTCAGGCGAGGGCGCCCCTAGGCTTTAGGCTCGGGCTCCCCGAGGCTAAGGCTAGGGCTCCCCTAGCCCTCAGGCGAGGGCGCCCCTAGGCTTTAGGCTCGGGCTCCCCGAGGCTAAGGCTAGGGCTCCCCTAGCCCTCAGGCGAGGGCGCCCCTAGGCTTTAGGCTCGGGCTCCCCGAGGCTAAGGCTAGGGCTCCCCTAGCCCTCAGGCGAGGGCGCCCCTAGGCTTTAGGCTCGGGCTCCCCGAGGCTAAGGCTAGGGCTCCCCTAGCCCTCAGGCGAGGGCGCCCCTAGGCTTTAGGCTCGGGCTCCCCGAGGCTAAGGCTAGGGCTCCCCTAGCCCTCAGGCGAGGGCGCCCCTAGGCTTTAGGCTCGGGCTCCCCGAGGCTAAGGCTAGGGCTCCCCTAGCCCTCAGGCGAGGGCGCCCCTAGGCTTTAGGCTCGGGCTCCCCGAGGCTAAGGCTAGGGCTCCCCTAGCCCTCAGGCGAGGGCGCCCCTAGGCTTTAGGCTCGGGCTCCCCGAGGCTAAGGCTAGGGCTCCCCTAGCCCTCAGGCGAGGGCGCCCCTAGGCTTTAGGCTCGGGCTCCCCGAGGCTAAGGCTAGGGCTCCCCTAGCCCTCAGGCGAGGGCGCCCCTAGGCTTTAGGCTCGGGCTCCCCGAGGCTAAGGCTAGGGCTCCCCTAGCCCTCAGGCGAGGGCGCCCCTAGGCTTTAGGCTCGGGCTCCCCGAGGCTAAGGCTAGGGCTCCCCTAGCCCTCAGGCGAGGGCGCCCCTAGGCTTTAGGCTCGGGCTCCCCGAGGCTAAGGCTAGGGCTCCCCTAGCCCTCAGGCGAGGGCGCCCCTAGGCTTTAGGCTCGGGCTCCCCGAGGCTAAGGCTAGGGCTCCCCTAGCCCTCAGGCGAGGGCGCCCCTAGGCTTTAGGCTCGGGCTCCCCGAGGCTAAGGCTAGGGCTCCCCTAGCCCTCAGGCGAGGGCGCCCCTAGGCTTTAGGCTCGGGCTCCCCGAGGCTAAGGCTAGGGCTCCCCTAGCCCTCAGGCGAGGGCGCCCCTAGGCTTTAGGCTCGGGCTCCCCGAGGCTAAGGCTAGGGCTCCCCTAGCCCTCAGGCGAGGGCGCCCCTAGGCTTTAGGCTCGGGCTCCCCGAGGCTAAGGCTAGGGCTCCCCTAGCCCTCAGGCGAGGGCGCCCCTAGGCTTTAGGCTCGGGCTCCCCGAGGCTAAGGCTAGGGCTCCCCTAGCCCTCAGGCGAGGGCGCCCCTAGGCTTTAGGCTCGGGCTCCCCGAGGCTAAGGCTAGGGCTCCCCTAGCCCTCAGGCGAGGGCGCCCCTAGGCTTTAGGCTCGGGCTCCCCGAGGCTAAGGCTAGGGCTCCCCTAGCCCTCAGGCGAGGGCGCCCCTAGGCTTTAGGCTCGGGCTCCCCGAGGCTAAGGCTAGGGCTCCCCTAGCCCTCAGGCGAGGGCGCCCCTAGGCTTTAGGCTCGGGCTCCCCGAGGCTAAGGCTAGGGCTCCCCTAGCCCTCAGGCGAGGGCGCCCCTAGGCTTTAGGCTCGGGCTCCCCGAGGCTAAGGCTAGGGCTCCCCTAGCCCTCAGGCGAGGGCGCCCCTAGGCTTTAGGCTCGGGCTCCCCGAGGCTAAGGCTAGGGCTCCCCTAGCCCTCAGGCGAGGGCGCCCCTAGGCTTTAGGCTCGGGCTCCCCGAGGCTAAGGCTAGGGCTCCCCTAGCCCTCAGGCGAGGGCGCCCCTAGGCTTTAGGCTCCCCTAGGCTAAGGCTAGGGCTCCCCTAGGCTAAGGCTAGGGCTCCCCTAGCCCTCAGGCGAGGGCGCCCCTAGGCTTTAGGCTCGGGCTCCCCTAGGCTAAGGCTAGGGCTCCCCTAGCCTTCAGGCGAGGGCGCCCCTAGGCTTTAGGCTCCCCTAGGCTAAGGCTAGGGCTCCCCTAGGCTAAGGCTAGGGCTCCCCTAGCCTTCAGGCGAGGGCGCCCCTAGGCTTTAGGCTCCCCTAGGCTAAGGCTAGGGCTCCCCTAGCCTTCAGGCGAGGGCGCCCCTAGGCTTTCGGCTCCCCTAGGCTGAGGCTAGGGCTCCCCTAGCCTTCAGGCGAGGGCGCCCCTAGGCTTTCGGCTCCCCTAGGCTAAGGCTAGGGCTCCCCTAGCCTTCAGGCGAGGGCGCCCCTAGGCTTTAGGCTCCCCTAGGCTAAGGCTAGGGCTCCCCTAGCCTTCAGGCGAGGGCGCCCCTAGGCTTTAGGCTCCCCTAGGGTAAGGCTAGGGCTCCCCTAGCCTTCAGGCGAGGGCGCCCCTAGGCTTTAGGCTCCCCTAGGCTAAGGCTAGGGCTCCCCTAGCCTTCAGGCGTGGGCGCCCCTAGGCTTTAGGCTAGGGCTCCCCTAGCCTTCAGGCTAGGGCTCCCCTAGCCTTCAGGCGAGGGCGCCCCTAGGCTTTAGGCTAGGGCTCCCCTAGGCTAAGGCTAGGGCTCCCCTAGCCTTCAGGCGAGGGCGCCCCTAGGCTTTAGGCTAGGGCTCCCCTAGGCTAAGGCTAGGGCTCCCCTAGCCTTCAGGCGAGGGCGCCCCTAGGCTTTAGGCTCGGGCTCCCCGAGGCTAAGGCTAGGGCTCCCCTAGCCCTCAGGCGAGGGCGCCCCTAGGCTTTAGGCTCGGGCTCCCCGAGGCTAAGGCTAGGGCTCCCCTAGCCCTCAGGCGAGGGCGTCCCTAGGCTTTAGGCTCGGGCTCCCCGAGGCTAAGGCTAGGGCTCCCCTAGCCCTCAGGCGAGGGCGCCCCTAGGCTTTAGGCTCGGGCTCCCCGAGGCTAAGGCTAGGGCTCCCCTAGCCCTCAGGCGAGGGCGCCCCTAGGCTTTAGGCTCGGGCTCCCCGAGGCCAAGGCTAGGGCTCCCCTAGCCCTCAGGCGAGGGCGCCCCTAGGCTTTAAGCTCGGGCTCCCCGAGGCCAAGGCTAGGGCTCCCCTAGCCCTCAGGCGAGGGCGCCCCTAGGCTTTAGGCTCGGGCTCCCCGAGGCCAAGGCTAGGGCTCCCCTAGCCCTCAGGCGAGGGCGCCCCTAGGCTTTAGGCTCGGGCTCCCCGAGGCTAAGGCTAGGGCTCCCCTAGCCCTCAGGCGAGGGCGCCCCTAGGCTTTAGGCTCGGGCTCCCCGAGGCTAAGGCTAGGGCTCCCCTAGCCCTCAGGCGAGGGCGCCCCTAGGCTTTAGGCTCGGGCACCCCGAGGCTAAGGCTAGGGCTCCCCTAGCCCTCAGGCGAGGGCGCCCCTAGGCTTTAGGCTCGGGCTCCCCGAGGCTAAGGCTAGGGCTCCCCTAGCCCTCAGGCGAGGGCGCCCCTAGGCTTTAAGCTCGGGCTCCCCGAGGCTAAGGCTAGGGCTCCCCTAGCCCTCAGGCGAGGCCGCCCCTAGGCTTTAGGCTCCCCTAGGCTAAGGCTAGGGCTCCCCTAGGCTAAGGCTAGGGCTCCCCTAGTCTTCAGGCGAGGGCGCCCCTAGGCTTTAGGCTCGGGCTCCCCTAGGCTAAGGCTAGGGCTGCCCTAGCCTTCAGGCGAGGGCGCCCCTAGGCTTTAGGCTCCCCTAGGCTAAGGCTAGGGCTCCCCTAGGCTAAGGCTAGGGCTCCCCTAGCCTTCAGGCGAGGGCGCCCCTAGGCTTTAGGATCCCCTAGGCTAAGGCTAGGGCTCCCCTAGCCTTCAGGCGAGGGCGCCCCTAGGCTTTCGGCTCCCCTAGGCTAAGGCTAGGGCTCCCCTAGCCTTCAGGCGAGGGCGCCCCTAGGCTTTCGGCTCCCCTAGGCTAAGGCTAGGGCTCCCCTAGCCTTCAGGCGAGGGCGCCCCTAGGCTTTAGGCTCCCCTAGGCTAAGGCTAGGGCTCCCCTAGCCTTCAGGCGAGGGCGCCCCTAGGCTTTAGGCTCCCCTAGGCTAAGGCTAGGGCTCCCCTAGCCTTCAGGCGAGGGCGCCCCTAGGCTTTAGGCTCCCCTAGGCTAAGGCTAGGGCTCCCCTAGCCTTCAGGCGTGGGCGCCCCTAGGCTTTAGGCTAGGGCTCCCCTAGCCTTCAGGCTAGGGCTCCCCTAGCCTTCAGGCGAGGGCGCCCCTAGGCTTTAGGCTAGGGCTCCCCTAGGCTAAGGCTAGGGCTCCCCTAACCTTCAGGCGAGGGCGCCCCTAGGCTTTAGGCTAGGGCTCCCCTAGGCTAAGGCTAGGGCTCCCCTAGCCTTCAGGCGAGGGCGCCCCTAGGCTTTAGGCTAGGGCTCCCCTAGGCTAAGGCTAGGGCTCCCCTAGCCTTCAGGCGAGGGCGCCCCTAGGCTTTAGGCTAGGGCTCCCCTAGGCTAAGGCTAGGGCTCCCCTAGCCTTCAGGCGAGGGCGCCCCTAGGCTTTAGGCTAGGGCTCCCCTAGGCTAAGGCTAGGGCTCCCCTAGCCTTCAGGCGAGGGTGCCCCTAGGCTTTAGGCTAGGGCTCCCCTAGGCTAAGGCTAGGGCTCCCCTAGCCTTCAGGCGAGGGCGCCCCTAGGCTTTAGGCTAGGGCTCCCCTAGGCTAAGGCTAGGGCTCCCCTAGCCTTCAGGCGAGGGCGCCCCTAGGCTTTAGGCTAGGGCTCCCCTAGGCTAAGGCTAGGGCTCCCCTAGCCTTCAGGCGAGGGCACCCCTAGGCTTTAGGCTAGGGCTCCCCTAGGCTAAGGCTAGGGCTCCCCTAGCCTTCAGGCGAGGGCACCCCTAGGCTTTAGGCTAGGGCTCCCCTAGGCTAAGGCTAGGGCTCCCCTAGCCTTCAGGCGAGGGCACCCCTAGGCTTTAGGCTAGGGCTCCCCTAGGCTTAGGCTAGGGCTCCCCTAGCCTTCAGGCGAGGGCACCCCTAGGCTTTAGGCTAGGGCTCCCCTAGGCTAAGGCTAGGGCTCCCCTAGCCTTCAGGCGAGGGCACCCCTAGGCTTTAGGCTAGGGCTCCCCTAGCCTTCAGGCGAGGGCACCCCTAGGCTTTAGGCTAGGGCTCCCCTAGGCTAAGGCTAGGGCTCCCCTAGCCTTCAGGCGAGGGCACCCCTAGGCTTTAGGCTAGGGCTCCCCGAGGCTAAGGCTAGGGCCCCCCTAGCCTTCAGGCGAGGGCACCCCTAGGCTTTAGGCTCGGGCTCCCCGAGGCTAAGGCTAGGGCTCCCCTAGCCCTCAGGCGAGGGCGCCCCTAGGCTTTAGGCTCGGGCTCCCCGAGGCTAAGGCTAGGGCTCCCCTAGCCCTCAGGCGAGGGCGCCCCTAGGCTTTAGGCTCGGGCTCCCCGAGGCTAAGGCTAGGGCTCCCCTAGCCCTCAGGCGAGGGCGCCCCTAGGCTTTAGGCTCGGGCTCCCCGAGGCTAAGGCTAGGGCTCCCCTAGCCCTCAGGCGAGGGCGCCCCTAGGCTTTAGGCTCGGGCTCCCCGAGGCTAAGGCTAGGGCTCCCCTAGCCCTCAGGCGAGGGCGCCCCTAGGCTTTAGGCTCGGGCTCCCCGAGGCTAAGGCTAGGGCTCCCCTAGCCCTCAGGCGAGGGCGCCCCTAGGCTTTAGGCTCGGGCTCCCCGAGGCTAAGGCTAGGGCTCCCCTAGCCCTCAGGCGAGGACGCCCCTAGGCTTTAGGCTCGGGCTCCCCGAGGCTAAGGCTAGGGCTCCCCTAGCCCTCAGGCGAGGGCGCCCCTAGGCTTTAGGCTCGGGCTCCCCGAGGCTAAGGCTAGGGCTCCCCTAGCCCTCAGGCGAGGGCGCCCCTAGGCTTTAGGCTCGGGCTCCCCGAGGCTAAGGATAGGGCTCCCCTAGCCCTCAGGCGAGGGCGCCCCTAGGCTTTAGGCTCGGGCTCCCCGAGGCTAAGGCTAGGGCTCCCCTAGCCCTCAGGCGAGGGCGCCCCTAGGCTTTAGGCTCGGGCTCCCCGAGGCTAAGGCTAGGGCTCCCCTAGCCCTCAGGCGAGGGCGCCCCTAGGCTTTAGGCTCGGGCTCCCAGAGGCTAAGGCTAGGGCTCCCCTAGCCCTCAGGCGAGGGCGCCCCTAGGCTTTAGGCTCGGGCTCCCCGAGGCTAAGGCTAGGGCTCCCCTAGCCCTCAGGCGAGGGCGCCCCTAGGCTTTAGGCTCGGGCTCCCCGAGGCTAAGGCTAGGGCTCCCCTAGCCCTCAGGCGAGGGCGCCCCTAGGCTTTAGGCTCGGGCTCCCCGAGGCTAAGGCTAGGGCTCCCCTAGCCCTCAGGCGAGGGCGCCCCTAGGCTTTAGGCTCCCCTAGGCTAAGGCTAGGGCTCCCCTAGGCTAAGGCTAGGGCTCCCCTAGCCTTCAGGCGAGGGCGCCCCTAGGCTTTAGGCTCGGGCTCCCCTAGGCTAAGGCTAGGGCTCCCCTAGCCTTCAGGCGAGGGCGCCCCTAGGCTTTAGGCTCCCCTAGGCTAAGGCTAGGGCTCCCCTAGGCTAAGGCTAGGGCTCCCCTAGCCTTCAGGCGAGGGCGCCCCTAGGCTTTAGGCTCCCCTAGGCTAAGGCTAGGGCTCCCCTAGCCTTCAGGCGAGGGCGCCCCTAGGCTTTCGGCTCCCCTAGGCTAAGTCTAGGGCTCCCCTAGCCTTCAGGCGAGGGCGCCCCTAGGCTTTCGGCTCCCCTAGGCTAAGGCTAGGACTCCCCTAGCCTTCAGGCGAGGGCGCCCCTAGGCTTTCGGCTCCCCTAGGCTAAGGCTAGGGCTCCCCTAGCCTTCAGGCGAGGGCGCCCCTAGGCTTTAGGCTCCCCTAGGCTAAGGCTAGGGCTCCCCTAGCCTTCAGGCGAGGGCGCCCCTAGGCTTTAGGCTCCCCTAGGCTAAGGCTAGGGCTCCCCTAGCCTTCAGGCGAGGGCGCCCCTAGGCTTTAGGCTCCCCTAGGCTAAGGCTAGGGCTCCCCTAGCCTTCAGGCGTGGGCGCCCCTAGGCTTTAGGCTAGGGCTCCCCTAGCCTTCAGGCTAGGGCTCCCCTAGCCTTCAGGCGAGGGCGCCCCTAGGCTTTAGGCTAGGGCTCCCCTAGGCTAAGGCTAGGGCTCCCCTAGCCTTCAGGCGAGGGCGCCCCTAGGCTTTAGGCTCGGGCTCCCCTAGGCTAAGGCTAGGGCTCCCCTAGCCCTCAGGCGAGGGCGCCCCTAGGCTTTAGGCTCGGGCTCCCCTAGGCTAAGGCTAGGGCTCCCCTAGCCCTCAGGCGAGGGCGCCCCTAGGCTTTAGGCTCGGGCTCCCCGAGGCTAAGGCTAGGGCTCCCCTAGCCCTCAGGCGAGGGCGCCCCTAGGCTTTAGGCTCGGGCTCCCCGAGGCTAAGGCTAGGGCTCCCCTAGCCCTCAGGCGAGGGCGCCCCTAGGCTTTAGGCTCGGGCTCCCCGAGGCTAAGGCTAGGGCTCCCCTAGCCCTCAGGCGAGGGCGCCCCTAGGCTTTAGGCTCGGGCTCCCCGAGGCTAAGGCTAGGGCTCCCCTAGCCCTCAGGCGAGGGCGCCCCTAGGCTTTAGGCTCGGGCTCCCCGAGGCTAAGGCTAGGGCTCCCCTAGCCCTCAGGCGAGGGCGCCCCTAGGCTTTAGGCTCGGGCTCCCCGAGGCTAAGGCTAGGGCTCCCCTAGCCCTCAGGCGAGGGCGCCCCTAGGCTTTAGGCTCGGGCTCCCCGAGGCTAAGGCTAGGGCTCCCGTAGCCCTCAGGCGAGGGCGCCCCTAGGCTTTAGGCTCGGGCTCCCCGAGGCTAAGGCTAGGGCTCCCCTAGCCCTCAGGCGAGGGCGCCCCTAGGCTTTAGGCTCGGGCTCCCCGAGGCTAAGGCTAGGGCTCCCCTAGCCCTCAGGCGAGGGCGCCCCTAGGCTTTAGGCTCGGGCTCCCCGAGGCTAAGGCTAGGGCTCCCCTAGCCCTCAGGCGAGGGCGCCCCTAGGCTTTAGGCTCGGGCTCCCCGAGGCTAAGGCTAGGGCTCCCCTAGCCCTCAGGCGAGGGCGCCCCTAGGCTTTAGGCTCGGGCTCCCCGAGGCTAAGGCTAGGGCTCCCCTAGCCCTCAGGCGAGGGCGCCCCTAGGCTTTAGGCTCGGGCTCCCCGAGGCTAAGGCTAGGGCTCCCCTAGCCCTCAGGCGAGGGCGCCCCTAGGCTTTAGGCTCGGGCTCCCCGAGGCTAAGGCTAGGGCTCCCCTAGCCCTCAGGCGAGGGCGCCCCTAGGCTTTAGGCTCGGGCTCCCCGAGGCTAAGGCTAGGGCTCCCCTAGCCCTCAGGCGAGGGCGCCCCTAGGCTTTAGGCTCGGGCTCCCCGAGGCTAAGGCTAGGGCTCCCCTAGCCCTCAGGCGAGGGCGCCCCTAGGCTTTAGGCTCGGGCTCCCCGAGGCTAAGGCTAGGGCTCCCCTAGCCCTCAGGCGAGGGCGCCCCTAGGCTTTAGGCTCGGGCTCCCCGAGGCTAAGGCTAGGGCTCCCCTAGCCCTCAGGCGAGGGCGCCCCTAGGCTTTAGGCTCGGGCTCCCCGAGGCTAAGGCTAGGGCTCCCCTAGCCCTCAGGCGAGGGCGCCCCTAGGCTTTAGGCTCGGGCTCCCCGAGGCTAAGGCTAGGGCTCCCCTAGCCCTCAGGCGAGGGCGCCCCTAGGCTTTAGGCTCGGGCTCCCCGAGGCTAAGGCTAGGGCTCCCCTAGCCCTCAGGCGAGGGCGCCCCTAGGCTTTAGGCTCGGGCTCCCCGAGGCTAAGGCTAGGGCTCCCCTAGCCCTCAGGCGAGGGCGCCCCTAGGCTTTCGGCTCCCCTAGGCTGAGGCTAGGGCTCCCCTAGCCTTCAGGCGAGGGCGCCCCTAGGCTTTAGGCTCCCCTAGGCTAAGGCTAGGGCTCCCCTAGCCTTCAGGCGAGGGCGCCCCTAGGCTTTAGGCTCCCCTAGGCTAAGGCTAGGGCTCCCCTAGCCTTCAGGCGTGGGCGCCCCTAGGCTTTAGGCTAGGGCTCCCCTAGCCTTCAGGCTAGGGCTCCCCTAGCCTTCAGGCGAGGGCGCCCCTAGGCTTTAGGCTAGGGCTCCCCTAGGCTAAGGCTAGGGCTCCCCTAGCCTTCAGGCGAGGGCGCCCCTAGGCTTTAGGCTAGGGCTCCCCTAGGCTAAGGCTAGGGCTCCCCTAGCCTTCAGGCGAGGGCGCCCCTAGGCTTTAGGCTCGGGCTCCCCGAGGCTAAGGCTAGGGCTCCCCTAGCCCTCAGGCGAGGGCGCCCCTAGGCTTTAGGCTCGGGCTCCCCGAGGCTAAGGCTAGGGCTCCCCTAGCCCTCAGGCGAGGGCGTCCCTAGGCTTTAGGCTCGGGCTCCCCGAGGCTAAGGCTAGGGCTCCCCTAGCCCTCAGGCGAGGGCGCCCCTAGGCTTTAGGCTCTGGCTCCCCGAGGCTAAGGCTAGGGCTCCCCTAGCCCTCAGGCGAGGGCGCCCCTAGGCTTTAGACTCAGGCTCCCCGAGGCTAAGGCTAGGGCTCCCCTAGCCCTCAGGCGAGGGCGCCCCTAGGCTTTAGGCTCGGGCTCCCCGAGGCCAAGGCTAGGGCTCCCCTAGCCCTCAGGCGAGGGCGCCCCTAGGCTTTAGGCTCGGGCTCCCCGAGGCCAAGGCTAGGGCTCCCCTAGCCCTCAGGCGAGGGCGCCCCTAAGCTTTAGGCTCGGGCTCCCCGAGGCCAAGGCTAGGGCTCCCCTAGCCCTCAGGCGAGGGCGCCCCTAGGCTTTAGGCTCGGGCTCCCCGAGGCTAAGGCTAGGGCTCCCCTAGCCCTCAGGCGAGGGCGCCCCTAGGCTTTAGGCTCGGGCTCCCCTAGGCTAAGGCTAGGGCTCCCCTAGCCTTCAGGCGAGGGCACCCCTAGGCTTTAGGCTAGGGCTCCCCTAGGCTAAGGCTAGGGCTCCCCTAGCCTTCAGGCGAGGGCACCCCTAGGCTTTAGGCTAGGGCTCCCCTAGGCTTAGGCTAGGGCTCCCCTAGCCTTCAGGCGAGGGCACCCCTAGGCTTTAGGCTAGGGCTCCCCTAGGCTAAGGCTAGGGCTCCCCTAGCCTTCAGGCGAGGGCACCCCTAGGCTTTAGGCTAGGGCTCCCCTAGCCTTCAGGCGAGGGCACCCCTAGGCTTTAGGCTAGGGCTCCCCTAGGCTAAGGCTAGGGCTCCCCTAGCCTTCAGGCGAGGGCACCCCTAGGCTTTAGGCTAGGGCTCCCCGAGGCTAAGGCTAGGGCCCCCCTAGCCTTCAGGCGAGGGCACCCCTAGGCTTTAGGCTCGGGCTCCCCGAGGCTAAGGCTAGGGCTCCCCTAGCCCTCAGGCGAGGGCGCCCCTAGGCTTTAGGCTCGGGCTCCCCGAGGCTAAGGCTAGGGCTCCCCTAGCCCTCAGGCGAGGGCGCCCCTAGGCTTTAGGCTCGGGCTCCCCGAGGCTAAGGCTAGGGCTCCCCTAGCCCTCAGGCGAGGGCGCCCCTAGGCTTTAGGCTCGGGCTCCCCGAGGCTAAGGCTAGGGCTCCCCTAGCCCTCAGGCGAGGGCGCCCCTAGGCTTTAGGCTCGGGCTCCCCGAGGCTAAGGCTAGGGCTCCCCTAGCCCTCAGGCGAGGGCGCCCCTAGGCTTTAGGCTCGGGCTCCCCGAGGCTAAGGCTAGGGCTCCCCTAGCCCTCAGGCGAGGGCGCCCCTAGGCTTTAGGCTCGGGCTCCCCGAGGCTAAGGCTAGGGCTCCCCTAGCCCTCAGGCGAGGGCGCCCCTAGGCTTTAGGCTCGGGCTCCCCGAGGCTAAGGCTAGGGCTCCCCTAGCCCTCAGGCGAGGGCGCCCCTAGGCTTTAGGCTCGGGCTCCCCGAGGCTAAGGCTAGGGCTCCCCTAGCCCTCAGGCGAGGGCGCCCCTAGGCTTTAGGCTCGGGCTCCCCGAGGCTAAGGATAGGGCTCCCCTAGCCCTCAGGCGAGGGCGCCCCTAGGCTTTAGGCTCGGGCTCCCCGAGGCTAAGGCTAGGGCTCCCCTAGCCCTCAGGCGAGGGCGCCCCTAGGCTTTAGGCTCGGGCTCCCCGAGGCTAAGGCTAGGGCTCCCCTAGCCCTCAGGCGAGGGCGCCCCTAGGCTTTAGGCTCGGGCTCCCAGAGGCTAAGGCTAGGGCTCCCCTAGCCCTCAGGCGAGGGCGCCCCTAGGCTTTAGGCTCGGGCTCCCCGAGGCTAAGGCTAGGGCTCCCCTAGCCCTCAGGCGAGGGCGCCCCTAGGCTTTAGGCTCGGGCTCCCCGAGGCTAAGGCTAGGGCTCCCCTAGCCCTCAGGCGAGGGCGCCCCTAGGCTTTAGGCTCGGGCTCCCCGAGGCTAAGGCTAGGGCTCCCTAGCCCTCAGGCGAGGGCGCCCCTAGGCTTTAGGCTCCCCTAGGCTAAGGCTAGGGCTCCCCTAGGCTAAGGCTAGGGCTCCCCTAGCCTTCAGGCGAGGGCGCCCCTAGGCTTTAGGCTCGGGCTCCCCTAGGCTAAGGCTAGGGCTCCCCTAGCCTTCAGGCGAGGGCGCCCCTAGGCTTTAGGCTCCCCTAGGCTAAGGCTAGGGCTCCCCTAGGCTAAGGCTAGGGCTCCCCTAGCCTTCAGGCGAGGGCGCCCCTAGGCTTTAGGCTCCCCTAGGCTAAGGCTAGGGCTCCCCTAGCCTTCAGGCGAGGGCGCCCCTAGGCTTTCGGCTCCCCTAGGCTAAGTCTAGGGCTCCCCTAGCCTTCAGGCGAGGGCGCCCCTAGGCTTTCGGCTCCCCTAGGCTAAGGCTAGGACTCCCCTAGCCTTCAGGCGAGGGCGCCCCTAGGCTTTCGGCTCCCCTAGGCTAAGGCTAGGGCTCCCCTAGCCTTCAGGCGAGGGCGCCCCTAGGCTTTAGGCTCCCCTAGGCTAAGGCTAGGGCTCCCCTAGCCTTCAGGCGAGGGCGCCCCTAGGCTTTAGGCTCCCCTAGGCTAAGGCTAGGGCTCCCCTAGCCTTCAGGCGTGGGCGCCCCTAGGCTTTAGGCTAGGGCTCCCCTAGCCTTCAGGCTAGGGCTCCCCTAGCCTTCAGGCGAGGGCGCCCCTAGGCTTTAGGCTAGGGCTCCCCTAGGCTAAGGCTAGGGCTCCCCTAGCCTTCAGGCGAGGGCGCCCCTAGGCTTTAGGCTCGGGCTCCCCTAGGCTAAGGCTAGGGCTCCCCTAGCCCTCAGGCGAGGGCGCCCCTAGGCTTTAGGCTCGGGCTCCCCGAGGCTAAGGCTAGGGCTCCCCTAGCCCTCAGGCGAGGGCGCCCCTAGGCTTTAGGCTCGGGCTCCCCGAGGCTAAGGCTAGGGCTCCCCTAGCCCTCAGGCGAGGGCGCCCCTAGGCTTTAGGCTCGGGCTCCCCGAGGCTAAGGCTAGGGCTCCCCTAGCCCTCAGGCGAGGGCGCCCCTAGGCTTTAGGCTCGGGCTCCCCGAGGCTAAGGCTAGGGCTCCCCTAGCCCTCAGGCGAGGGCGCCCCTAGGCTTTAGGCTCGGGCTCCCCGAGGCTAAGGCTAGGGCTCCCCTAGCCCTCAGGCGAGGGCGCCCCTAGGCTTTAGGCTCGGGCTCCCCGAGGCTAAGGCTAGGGCTCCCCTAGCCCTCAGGCGAGGGCGCCCCTAGGCTTTAGGCTCGGGCTCCCCGAGGCTAAGGCTAGGGCTCCCCTAGCCCTCAGGCGAGGGCGCCCCTAGGCTTTAGGCTCGGGCTCCCCGAGGCTAAGGCTAGGGCTCCCCTAGCCCTCAGGCGAGGGCGCCCCTAGGCTTTAGGCTCGGGCTCCCCGAGGCTAAGGCTAGGGCTCCCCTAGCCCTCAGGCGAGGGCGCCCCTAGGCTTTAGGCTCGGGCTCCCCGAGGCTAAGGCTAGGGCTCCCCTAGCCCTCAGGCGAGGGCGCCCCTAGGCTTTAGGCTCGGGCTCCCCGAGGCTAAGGCTAGGGCTCCCCTAGCCCTCAGGCGAGGGCGCCCCTAGGCTTTAGGCTCGGGCTCCCCGAGGCTAAGGCTAGGGCTCCCCTAGCCCTCAGGCGAGGGCGCCCCTAGGCTTTAGGCTCGGGCTCCCCGAGGCTAAGGCTAGGGCTCCCCTAGCCCTCAGGCGAGGGCGCCCCTAGGCTTTAGGCTCGGGCTCCCCGAGGCTAAGGCTAGGGCTCCCCTAGCCCTCAGGCGAGGGCGCCCCTAGGCTTTAGGCTCGGGCTCCCCGAGGCTAAGGCTAGGGCTCCCCTAGCCCTCAGGCGAGGGCGCCCCTAGGCTTTAGGCTCGGGCTCCCCGAGGCTAAGGCTAGGGCTCCCCTAGCCCTCAGGCGAGGGCGCCCCTAGGCTTTAGGCTCGGGCTCCCCGAGGCTAAGGCTAGGGCTCCCCTAGCCCTCAGGCGAGGGCGCCCCTAGGCTTTAGGCTCGGGCTCCCCGAGGCTAAGGCTAGGGCTCCCCTAGCCCTCAGGCGAGGGCGCCCCTAGGCTTTAGGCTCGGGCTCCCCGAGGCTAAGGCTAGGGCTCCCCTAGCCCTCAGGCGAGGGCGCCCCTAGGCTTTAGGCTCGGGCTCCCCGAGGCTAAGGCTAGGGCTCCCCTAGCCCTCAGGCGAGGGCGCCCCTAGGCTTTAGGCTCGGGCTCCCCGAGGCTAAGGCTAGGGCTCCCCTAGCCCTCAGGCGAGGGCGCCCCTAGGCTTTAGGCTCGGGCTCCCCGAGGCTAAGGCTAGGGCTCCCCTAGCCCTCAGGCGAGGGCGCCCCTAGGCTTTCGGCTCCCCTAGGCTGAGGCTAGGGCTCCCCTAGCCTTCAGGCGAGGGCGCCCCTAGGCTTTAGGCTCCCCTAGGCTAAGGCTAGGGCTCCCCTAGCCTTCAGGCGAGGGCGCCCCTAGGCTTTAGGCTCCCCTAGGCTAAGGCTAGGGCTCCCCTAGCCTTCAGGCGTGGGCGCCCCTAGGCTTTAGGCTAGGGCTCCCCTAGCCTTCAGGCTAGGGCTCCCCTAGCCTTCAGGCGAGGGCGCCCCTAGGCTTTAGGCTAGGGCTCCCCTAGGCTAAGGCTAGGGCTCCCCTAGCCTTCAGGCGAGGGCGCCCCTAGGCTTTAGGCTAGGGCTCCCCTAGGCTAAGGCTAGGGCTCCCCTAGCCTTCAGGCGAGGGCGCCCCTAGGCTTTAGGCTCGGGCTCCCCGAGGCTAAGGCTAGGGCTCCCCTAGCCCTCAGGCGAGGGCGACCCTAGGCTTTAGGCTCGGGCTCCCCGAGGCTAAGGCTAGGGCTCCCCTAGCCCTCAGGCGAGGGCGTCCCTAGGCTTTAGGCTCGGGCTCCCCGAGGCTAAGGCTAGGGCTCCCCTAGCCCTCAGGCGAGGGCGCCCCTAGGCTTTAGGCTCTGGCTCCCCGAGGCTAAGGCTAGGGCTCCCCTAGCCCTTAGGCGAGGGCGCCCCTAGGCTTTAGACTCAGGCTCCCCGAGGCTAAGGCTAGGGCTCCCCTAGCCCTCAGGCGAGGGCGCCCCTAGGCTTTAGGCTCGGGCTCCCCGAGGCCAAGGCTAGGGCTCCCCTAGCCCTCAGGCGAGGGCGCCCCTAGGCTTTAGGCTCGGGCTCCCCGAGGCCAAGGCTAGGGCTCCCCTAGCCCTCAGGCGAGGGCGCCCCTAAGCTTTGGGCTCGGGCTCCCCGAGGCCAAGGCTAGGGCTCCCCTAGCCCTCAGGCGAGGGCGCCCCTAGGCTTTAGGCTCGGGCTCCCCGAGGCTAAGGCTAGGGCTCCCCTAGCCCTCAGGCGAGGGCGCCCCTAGGCTTTAGGCTCGGGCTCCCCGAGGCTAAGGCTAGGGCTCCCCTAGCCCTCAGGCGAGGGCGCCCCTAGGCTTTAGGCTCGGGCTCCCCGAGGCTAAGGCTAGGGCTCCCCTAGCCCTCAGGCGAGGGCGCCCCTAGGCTTTAGGCTCGGCTCCCCGAGGCTAAGGCTAGGGCTCCCCTAGCCCTCAGGCGAGGGCGCCCCTAGGCTTTAGGCTCGGGCTCCCCGAGGCTAGGCTAGGGCTCCCCTAGCCCTCAGGCGAGGGCGCCCCTAGGCTTTAGGCTCGGGCTCCCCGAGGCTAAGGCTAGGGCTCCCCTAGCCCTCAGGCGAGGGCGCCCCTAGGCTTTAGGCTCCCCTAGGCTAAGGCTAGGGCTCCCCTAGGCTAAGGCTAGGGCTCCCCTAGTCTTCAGGCGAGGGCGCCCCTAGGCTTTAGGCTCGGGCTCCCCTAGGCTAAGGCTAGGGCTGCCCTAGCCTTCAGGCGAGGGCGCCCCTAGGCTTTAGGCTCCCCTAGGCTAAGGCTAGGGCTCCCCTAGGCTAAGGCTAGGGCTCCCTAGCCTTCAGGCGAGGGCGCCCCTAGGCTTTAGGCTCCCCTAGGCTAAGGCTAGGACTCTCCTAGCCTTCAGGCGAGGGCGCCCCTAGGCTTTCGGCTCCCTAGGCTAAGGCTAGGGCTCCCCTAGCCTTCAGGCGAGGGCGCCCCTAGGCTTTCGGCTCCCCTAGGCTAAGGCTAGGGCTCCCCTAGCCTTCAGGCGAGGGCGCCCCTAGGCTTTCGGCTCCCCTAGGCTAAGGCTAGGGCTCCCCTAGCTTCAGGCGAGGGCGCCCCTAGGCTTTAGGCTCCCCTAGGCTAAGGCTAGGGCTCCCCTAGCCTTCAGGCGAGGGCGCCCCTAGGCTTTAGGCTCCCCTAGGCTAAGGCTAGGGCTCCCCTAGCCTTCAGGCGTGGGCGCCCCTAGGCTTTAGGCTAGGGCTCCCCTAGCCTTCAGGCTAGGGCTCCCCTAGCCTTTCAGGCGAGGGCGCCCCTAGGCTTTAGGCTAGGGCTCCCCTAGTCTAAGGCTAGGGCTCCCCTAGCCTTCAGGCGAGGGCGCCCCTAGGCTTTAGGCTAGGGCTCCCCTAGGCTAAGGCTAGGGCTCCCCTAGCCTTCAGGCGAGGGCGCCCCTAGGCTTTAGGCTAGGGCTCCCCTAGGCTAAGGCTAGGGCTCCCCTAGCCTTCAGGCGAGGGCGCCCCTAGGCTTTAGGCTAGGGCTCCCCTAGGCTAAGGCTAGGGCTCCCCTAGCCTTCAGGCGAGGGCGCCCCTAGGCTTTAGGCTAGGGCTCCCCTAGGCTAAGGCTAGGGCTCCCCTAGCCTTCAGGCGAGGGCGCCCCTAGGCTTTAGGCTAGGGCTCCCCTAGGCTAAGGCTAGGGCTCCCCTAGCCTTCACGCGAGGGCGCCCCTAGGCTTTACGCTAGGGCTCCCCCTAGGCTAAGGCTAGGGCTCCCCTAGCCTTCAGGCGAGGGCGCCCCTAGGCTTTAGGCTAGGGCTCCCCTAGGCTAAGGCTAGGGCTCCCCTAGCCTTCAGGCGAGGGCGCCCCTAGGCTTTAGGCTAGGGCTCCCCTAGGCTAAGGCTAGGGCTCCCCTAGCCTTCAGGCGAGGGCGCCCCTAGGCTTTAGGCTAGGGCTCCCTAGGCTAAGGCTAGGGCTCCCCTAGCCTTCAGGCGAGGGCGCCCCTAGGCTTTAGGCTAGGGCTCCCCTAGGCTAAGGCTAGGGCTCCCCTAGCCTTCAGGCGAGGGCACCCCTAGGCTTTAGGCTAGGGCTCCCCTAGGCTAAGGCTAGGGCTCCCCCTAGCCTTCAGGCGAGGGCACCCCTAGGCTTTAGGCTAGGGCTCCCCTAGGCTAAGGCTAGGGCTCCCCTAGCCTTCGGGCGAGGGCACCCCTAGGCTTTAGGCTAGGGCTCCCCTAGGCTTAGGCTAGGGCTCCCCTAGCCTTCAGGCGAGGGCACCCCTAGGCTTTAGGCTAGGGCTCCCCTAGGCTAAGGCTAGGGCTCCCCTAGCCTTCAGGCGAGGGCACCCCTAGGCTTAGGCTAGGGCTCCCCTAGCCTTCAGGCGAGGGCACCCCTAGGCTTTAGGCTAGGGCTCCCCTAGGCTAAGGCTAGGGCTCCCCTAGCCTTCAGGCGAGGGCACCCCTAGGCTTTAGGCTAGGGCTCCCCGACGCTAAGGCTAGGGCCCCCCTAGCCTTCAGGCGAGGGCAACCCTAGGCTTTAGGCTCGGGCTCCCCGAGGCTAAGGCTAGGGCTCCCCTAGCCCTCAGGCGAGGGCGCCCCTAGGGCTTTAGGCTCGGGCTCCCCGAGGCTAAGGCTAGGGCTCCCCTAGCCCTCAGGCGAGGGCGCCCCTAGGCTTTAGGCTCGGGCTCCCCGAGGCTAAGGCTAGGGCTCCCCTAGCCCTCAGGCGAGGGCGCCCCTAGGCTTTTAGGCTCGGGCTCCCCGAGGCTAAGGCTAGGGCTCCCCTAGCCCTCAGGCGAGGGCGCCCCTAGGCTTTAGGCTCGTGCTCCCCGAGGCTAAGGCTAGGGCTCCCCTAGCCCTCAGGCGAGGGCGCCCCTAGGCTTTAGGCTCGGGCTCCCCGAGGCTAAGGCTAGGGCTCCCCTAGCCCTCAGGCGAGGGCGCCCCTAGGCTTTAGGCTCGGGCTCCCCGAGGCTAAGGCTAGTGCTCCCCTAGCCCTCAGGCGAGGGCGCCCCTAGGCTTTAATACCCATGCTGCGACCCTGTCATACAGTTCCTCATATTGTGGTAACCCCAAGCATAAAATTATTTTCGCTGCTACTTCATAATTGTAATTTTAATACTGTTATAATTCAGACAACCCCTGTGTAGGGGTCATATGACCCCCAAAGGGGCCAGACCCACAGGTTGAGAACCGCTGCTATAAAGGGGGGCTATGAGCCAGAATCAACTTGATGGGGGCGTGGGGTGAGGTGCTGCTGTTGACGATAACCAGCAATCGGTTACCAATGGGAAATTCTGACCGCTACCCCACATGTGTCAGAATAGGAAGGTGCTCTGGTGGGTTTTCCGAGATGGACGTCTCAGAAGCAGGCTGCCAGGCCTTTCTTTCTAGGTGCCTTTGGGGACTCACCTCCAGCCTTCCAGTTCATAGTTGAGGGCACTCACAGGGCACTGTAGCAATCACTTGAACTCTCTGAGTTTCCCTATCTACAAAGTGGGTGCAATACAGCCTACTTTATAGTGTGGGTGTAAGGCTAACACGGGGGCCATGCGGGGAGGGAGGGGTTTCGGGTAGAGGGGTGCTAAAGCAATTTACACAGTGTTCCACATAGTAGTACATCCAGCGGGAGGCAGAAGCACCAGGAGAAGGCTGAATGTGACAGTTCATTGAGGAGCCGTCTCACACACGGAGCCCGGCGGTGAGTTACATTAAATGCTACCCTCTGTTACCTCCTGATTGGCTTCGTTCCCTTAACATGCACAGGTAAGAGAGCGGTGGTGCAGGGCAGCCCCCAGGAAGGAAGCCAGGAAGAATCCAGTTTTCATCTTTTTGTTTTGTTTTAAATCGTTTTATTAGGGGCTCAAGCAACTCTTATCACAGTCCATACCTACATCAATTGTGTAAAGCACATTTGTACATTCATTTTCCCTCATCATTCTCAAAGTATTTGCTCTCCACTTAAGCCCCTGGCATCAGGTTCTCATTTTCCCCCTCCCTCCCTGCTACCCCTCCCTCATGAACCCTTGATAATTTATAAATTATTATTTTGTCATATCTTGACCTGTCCGATGTCTCCCTTCACCCAATATTCTGTTGTCCATCCCCCAGGGAGGAGGTCACATGCAGATCCTTGTAATCGGTTCCCACTTTCCAACCCACCCTCCCTCTACCCTCCCAGTATCGCCACTCACACCACTAGTCCTGAAGGGATCATCCACCCTGGATTCCTATGTGAACCAGTGTACATCCTCTGGTCTAGCCAGACTTTCATATTTTGACATCAATCAAGTGATTCATATACATCTCACCTCTTCAGTTGCTGGCTTGCCAGGTTGAGGCTGGTGGGTTTTGCAGCGGGGCACACCTCTGAAAACCCTCTCAGTTGTCGCGCATCAGCTTCCAGGGGCCGAGTCCTCCGCTCCCTCCCAGAGCAGCCGTCCCCCCTCCCTACCATGAGCTGTGATCTAATCTCTGGCAACAGTGATGAAAACAGATGTCTGTTGCCTCTCTTCTCATGAACCTTATTATACACTGTTATCCCCAAGATCCACAGGCCTGAAAAAGATTATATTTATACAAAAAGGTTAACAAAGAGTTTCTGAACCAAAGCTACTTCCCAGCCTTGAGCCTGTTATCACTCAACATCTGGATGCCAAGAGAAGGAGTCCTGGACCGTGAAAGGACTGGGTCTGAGGAAGAGGTGGGCTGTCTGTGGTGCTGCCTACAATTCTGCTCGCGTGAAGAAACAAACCACTCTGAAGAAAGCGGATGGTGCCCAGCTCTCAAATGATATAGTGTCTGGGGTCTTAAAGGCTTGAAGATAAACAGGCGGCCATTTAGCTAAGAAACACCAAAGCCCACATGGAAGAAGCACATCAGCCTACCCCGACATGAATGCTGAAGACAAAGCGGGTGCATAGGCAAATGCGGTGAAAAAAGCTGACGGTGCTTGGCTGTCAAAATATATAGAATCTGGGGT
>NW_027458617.1:0-27765 GCF_050624435.1 Tenrec ecaudatus | reverse complement strand
GGAGCCCTAGCCTTAGCCTAGGGGCGCCTAAAGCCTAGGGGTGCCCTAGCCTGAAGGCTAATGGGAGCCCTAGCCTTAGCCTAGGGGCGCCTAAAGCCTAGGGGTGCCCTAGCCTGAAGGCTAATGGGAGCCCTAGCCTTAGCCTAGGGGCGCCCTAAAGCCTAGGGGTGCCCTAGCCTGAAGGCTAATGGGAGCCCTAGCCTTAGCCTAGGGGCGCCTAAAGCCTAGGGGTGCCCTAGCCTGAAGGCTAATGGGAGCCCTAGCCTTAGCCTAGGGGCGCCTAAAGCCTAGGGGTGCCCTAGCCTGAAGGCTAATGGGAGCCCTAGCCTTAGCCTAGGGGCGCCTAAAGCCTAGGGGTGCCCTAGCCTGAAGGCTAATGGGAGCCCTAGCCTTAGCCTAGGGGCGCCTAAAGCCTAGGGGTGCCCTAGCCTGAAGGCTAATGGGAGCCCTAGCCTTAGCCTAGGGGCGCCTAAAGCCTAGGGGTGCCCTAGCCTGAAGGCTAATGGGAGCCCTAGCCTTAGCCTAGGGGCGCCTAAAGC
Organism: Tenrec ecaudatus; assembly: GCF_050624435.1. NCBI lineage: Eukaryota > Metazoa > Chordata > Mammalia > Afrosoricida > Tenrecidae > Tenrec > Tenrec ecaudatus. Next base: position 27,226 of record NW_027458617.1, on the reverse strand, counting down.
CTAGGGGTGCCCTAGCCTGAAGGCTAATGGGAGCCCTAGCCTTAGCCTAGGGGCGCCTAAAGCCTAGGGGTGCCCTAGCCTGAAGGCTAATGGGAGCCCTAGCCTTAGCCTAGGGGCGCCTAAAGCCTAGGGGTGCCCTAGCCTGAAGGCTAATGGGAGCCCTAGCCTTAGCCTAGGGGCGCCTAAAGCCTAGGGGTGCCCTAGCCTGAAGGCTAATGGGAGCCCTAGCCTTAGCCTAGGGGCGCCTAAAGCCTAGGGGTGCCCTAGCCTGAAGGCTAATGGGAGCCCTAGCCTTAGCCTAGGGGCGCCTAAAGCCTAGGGGTGCCCTAGCCTGAAGGCTAATGGGAGCCCTAGCCTTAGCCTAGGGGCGCCTAAAGCCTAGGGGTGCCCTAGCCTGAAGGCTAATGGGAGCCCTAGCCTTAGCCTAGGGGCGCCTAAAGCCTAGGGGTGCCCTAGCCTGAAGGCTAATGGGAGCCCTAGCCTTAGCCTAGGGGCGCCTAAAGCCTAGGGGTGCCCTAGCCTGAAGGCTAATGGGAGCCCTAGCCTTAGCCTAGGGGCGCCTAAAGCCTAGGGGTGCCCTAGCCTGAAGGCTAATGGGAGCCCTAGCCTTAGCCTAGGGGCGCCTAAAGCCTAGGGGTGCCCTAGCCTGAAGGCTAATGGGAGCCCTAGCCTTAGCCTAGGGGCGCCTAAAGCCTAGGGGTGCCCTAGCCTGAAGGCTAATGGGAGCCCTAGCCTTAGCCTAGGGGCGCCTAAAGCCTAGGGGTGCCCTAGCCTGAAGGCTAATGGGAGCCCTAGCCTTAGCCTAGGGGCGCCTAAAGCCTAGGGGTGCCCTAGCCTGAAGGCTAATGGGAGCCCTAGCCTTAGCCTAGGGGCGCCTAAAGCCTAGGGGTGCCCTAGCCTGAAGGCTAATGGGAGCCCTAGCCTTAGCCTAGGGGCGCCTAAAGCCTAGGGGTGCCCTAGCCTGAAGGCTAATGGAGCCCTAGCCTTAGCCTAGGGGCGCCTAAAGCCTAGGGGTGCCCTAGCCTGAAGGCTAATGGGAGCCCTAGCCTTAGCCTAGGGGCGCCTAAAGCCTAGGGGTGCCCTAGCCTGAAGGCTAATGGGAGCCCTAGCCTTAGCCTAGGGGCGCCTAAAGCCTAGGGGTGCCCTAGCCTGAAGGCTAATGGGAGCCCTAGCCTTAGCCTAGGGGCGCCTAAAGCCTAGGGGTGCCCTAGCCTGAAGGCTAATGGGAGCCCTAGCCTTAGCCTAGGGGCGCCTAAAGCCTAGGGGTGCCCTAGCCTGAAGGCTAATGGGAGCCCTAGCCTTAGCCTAGGGGCGCCTAAAGCCTAGGGGTGCCCTAGCCTGAAGGCTAATGGGAGCCCTAGCCTTAGCCTAGGGGCGCCTAAAGCCTAGGGGTGCCCTAGCCTGAAGGCTAATGGGAGCCCTAGCCTTAGCCTAGGGGCGCCTAAAGCCTAGGGGTGCCCTAGCCTGAAGGCTAATGGGAGCCCTAGCCTTAGCCTAGGGGCGCCTAAAGCCTAGGGGTGCCCTAGCCTGAAGGCTAATGGGAGCCCTAGCCTTAGCCTAGGGGCGCCTAAAGCCTAGGGGTGCCCTAGCCTGAAGGCTAATGGGAGCCCTAGCCTTAGCCTAGGGGCGCCTAAAGCCTAGGGGTGCCCTAGCCTGAAGGCTAATGGGAGCCCTAGCCTTAGCCTAGGGGCGCCTAAAGCCTAGGGGTGCCCTAGCCTGAAGGCTAATGGGAGCCCTAGCCTTAGCCTAGGGGCGCCTAAAGCCTAGGGGTGCCCTAGCCTGAAGGCTAATGGGAGCCCTAGCCTTAGCCTAGGGGCGCCTAAAGCCTAGGGGTGCCCTAGCCTGAAGGCTAATGGGAGCCCTAGCCTTAGCCTAGGGGCGCCTAAAGCCTAGGGGTGCCCTAGCCTGAAGGCTAATGGGAGCCCTAGCCTTAGCCTAGGGGCGCCTAAAGCCTAGGGGTGCCCTAGCCTGAAGGCTAATGGGAGCCCTAGCCTTAGCCTAGGGGCGCCTAAAGCCTAGGGGTGCCCTAGCCTGAAGGCTAATGGGAGCCCTAGCCTTAGCCTAGGGGCGCCTAAAGCCTAGGGGTGCCCTAGCCTGAAGGCTAATGGGAGCCCTAGCCTTAGCCTAGGGGCGCCTAAAGCCTAGGGGTGCCCTAGCCTGAAGGCTAATGGGAGCCCTAGCCTTAGCCTAGGGGCGCCTAAAGCCTAGGGGTGCCCTAGCCTGAAGGCTAATGGGAGCCCTAGCCTTAGCCTAGGGGCGCCTAAAGCCTAGGGGTGCCCTAGCCTGAAGGCTAATGGGAGCCCTAGCCTTAGCCTAGGGGCGCCTAAAGCCTAGGGGTGCCCTAGCCTGAAGGCTAATGGGAGCCCTAGCCTTAGCCTAGGGGCGCCTAAAGCCTAGGGGTGCCCTAGCCTGAAGGCTAATGGGAGCCCTAGCCTTAGCCTAGGGGCGCCTAAAGCCTAGGGGTGCCCTAGCCTGAAGGCTAATGGGAGCCCTAGCCTTAGCCTAGGGGCGCCTAAAGCCTAGGGGTGCCCTAGCCTGAAGGCTAATGGGAGCCCTAGCCTTAGCCTAGGGGCGCCTAAAGCCTAGGGGTGCCCTAGCCTGAAGGCTAATGGGAGCCCTAGCCTTAGCCTAGGGGCGCCTAAAGCCTAGGGGTGCCCTAGCCTGAAGGCTAATGGGAGCCCTAGCCTTAGCCTAGGGGCGCCTAAAGCCTAGGGGTGCCCTAGCCTGAAGGCTAATGGGAGCCCTAGCCTTAGCCTAGGGGCGCCTAAAGCCTAGGGGTGCCCTAGCCTGAAGGCTAATGGGAGCCCTAGCCTTAGCCTAGGGGCGCCTAAAGCCTAGGGGTGCCCTAGCCTGAAGGCTAATGGGAGCCCTAGCCTTAGCCTAGGGGCGCCTAAAGCCTAGGGGTGCCCTAGCCTGAAGGCTAATGGGAGCCCTAGCCTTAGCCTAGGGGCGCCTAAAGCCTAGGGGTGCCCTAGCCTGAAGGCTAATGGGAGCCCTAGCCTTAGCCTAGGGGCGCCTAAAGCCTAGGGGTGCCCTAGCCTGAAGGCTAATGGGAGCCCTAGCCTTAGCCTAGGGGCGCCTAAAGCCTAGGGGTGCCCTAGCCTGAAGGCTAATGGGAGCCCTAGCCTTAGCCTAGGGGCGCCTAAAGCCTAGGGGTGCCCTAGCCTGAAGGCTAATGGGAGCCCTAGCCTTAGCCTAGGGGCGCCTAAAGCCTAGGGGTGCCCTAGCCTGAAGGCTAATGGGAGCCCTAGCCTTAGCCTAGGGGCGCCTAAAGCCTAGGGGTGCCCTAGCCTGAAGGCTAATGGGAGCCCTAGCCTTAGCCTAGGGGCGCCTAAAGCCTAGGGGTGCCCTAGCCTGAAGGCTAATGGGAGCCCTAGCCTTAGCCTAGGGGCGCCTAAAGCCTAGGGGTGCCCTAGCCTGAAGGCTAATGGGAGCCCTAGCCTTAGCCTAGGGGCGCCTAAAGCCTAGGGGTGCCCTAGCCTGAAGGCTAATGGGAGCCCTAGCCTTAGCCTAGGGGCGCCTAAAGCCTAGGGGTGCCCTAGCCTGAAGGCTAATGGGAGCCCTAGCCTTAGCCTAGGGGCGCCTAAAGCCTAGGGGTGCCCTAGCCTGAAGGCTAATGGGAGCCCTAGCCTTAGCCTAGGGGCGCCTAAAGCCTAGGGGTGCCCTAGCCTGAAGGCTAATGGGAGCCCTAGCCTTAGCCTAGGGGCGCCTAAAGCCTAGGGGTGCCCTAGCCTGAAGGCTAATGGGAGCCCTAGCCTTAGCCTAGGGGCGCCTAAAGCCTAGGGGTGCCCTAGCCTGAAGGCTAATGGGAGCCCTAGCCTTAGCCTAGGGGCGCCTAAAGCCTAGGGGTGCCCTAGCCTGAAGGCTAATGGGAGCCCTAGCCTTAGCCTAGGGGCGCCTAAAGCCTAGGGGTGCCCTAGCCTGAAGGCTAATGGGAGCCCTAGCCTTAGCCTAGGGGCGCCTAAAGCCTAGGGGTGCCCTAGCCTGAAGGCTAATGGGAGCCCTAGCCTTAGCCTAGGGGCGCCTAAAGCCTAGGGGTGCCCTAGCCTGAAGGCTAATGGGAGCCCTAGCCTTAGCCTAGGGGCGCCTAAAGCCTAGGGGTGCCCTAGCCTGAAGGCTAATGGGAGCCCTAGCCTTAGCCTAGGGGCGCCTAAAGCCTAGGGGTGCCCTAGCCTGAAGGCTAATGGGAGCCCTAGCCTTAGCCTAGGGGCGCCTAAAGCCTAGGGGTGCCCTAGCCTGAAGGCTAATGGGAGCCCTAGCCTTAGCCTAGGGGCGCCTAAAGCCTAGGGGTGCCCTAGCCTGAAGGCTAATGGGAGCCCTAGCCTTAGCCTAGGGGCGCCTAAAGCCTAGGGGTGCCCTAGCCTGAAGGCTAGGGGAGCCCTAGCCTTAGCCTAGGGGAGCCTAAAGCCTAGGGGTGCCCTAGCCTGAAGGCTAGGGGAGCCCTAGCCTTAGCCTAGGGGAGCCCTAGCCTAAAGCCTAGGGGTGCCCTAGCCTGAAGGCTAGGGGAGCCCTAGCCTGAAGGCTAGGGGAGCCCTAGCCTTAGCCTAGGGGAGCCCTAGCCTAAAGCCTAGGGGTGCCCTAGCCTGAAGGCTAGGGGAGCCCTAGCCTTAGCCTAGGGGAGCCTAAAGCCTAGGGGTGCCCTAGCCTGAAGGCTAGGGGAGCCCTAGCCTTAACCTAGGGGAGCCCTAGCCTAAAGCCTAGGGGTGCCCTAGCCTGAAGGCTAGGGGAGCCCTAGCCTTAGCCTAGGGGAGCCTAAAGCCTAGGGGTGCCCTAGCCTGAAGGCTAGGGGAGCCCTAGCCTTAGCCTAGGGGAGCCCTAGCCTAAAGCCTAGGGGTGCCCTAGCCTGAAGGCTAGGGGAGCCCTAGCCTTAGCCTAGGGGAGCCTAAAGCCTAGGGGTGCCCTAGCCTGAAGGCTAGGGGAGCCCTAGCCTTAGCCTAGGGGAGCCCTAGCCTAAAGCCTAGGGGTGCCCTAGCCTGAAGGCTAGGGGAGCCCTAGCCTTAGCCTAGGGGAGCCTAAAGCCTAGGGGTGCCCTAGCCTGAAGGCTAGGGGAGCCCTAGCCTTAGCCTAGGGGAGCCCTAGCCTAAAGCCTAGGGGTGCCCTAGCCTGAAGGCTAGGGGAGCCCTAGCCTTAGCCTAGGGGAGCCTAAAGCCTAGGGGTGCCCTAGCCTGAAGGCTAGGGGAGCCCTAGCCTTAGCCTAGGGGAGCCCTAGCCTAAAGCCTAGGGGTGCCCTAGCCTGAAGGCTAGGGGAGCCCTAGCCTTAGCCTAGGGGAGCCTAAAGCCTAGGGGTGCCCTAGCCTGAAGGCTAGGGGAGCCCTAGCCTTAGCCTAGGGGAGCCTAAAGCCTAGGGGTGCCCTAGCCTGAAGGCTAGGGGAGCCCTAGCCTTAGCCTAGGGGAGCCCTAGCCTAAAGCCTAGGGGTGCCCTAGCCTGAAGGCTAATGGGAGCCCTAGCCTTAGCCTAGGGGCGCCTAAAGCCTAGGGGTGCCCTAGCCTGAAGGCTAATGGGAGCCCTAGCCTTAGCCTAGGGGCGCCTAAAGCCTAGGGGTGCCCTAGCCTGAAGGCTAATGGGAGCCCTAGCCTTAGCCTAGGGGCGCCTAAAGCCTAGGGGTGCCCTAGCCTGAAGGCTAATGGGAGCCCTAGCCTTAGCCTAGGGGCGCCTAAAGCCTAGGGGTGCCCTAGCCTGAAGGCTAATGGGAGCCCTAGCCTTAGCCTAGGGGCGCCTAAAGCCTAGGGGTGCCCTAGCCTGAAGGCTAATGGGAGCCCTAGCCTTAGCCTAGGGGCGCCTAAAGCCTAGGGGTGCCCTAGCCTGAAGGCTAATGGGAGCCCTAGCCTTAGCCTAGGGGCGCCTAAAGCCTAGGGGTGCCCTAGCCTGAAGGCTAATGGGAGCCCTAGCCTTAGCCTAGGGGCGCCTAAAGCCTAGGGGTGCCCTAGCCTGAAGGCTAATGGGAGCCCTAGCCTTAGCCTAGGGGCGCCTAAAGCCTAGGGGTGCCCTAGCCTGAAGGCTAGGGGAGCCCTAGCCTTAGCCTAGGGGAGCCTAAAGCCTAGGGGTGCCCTAGCCTGAAGGCTAGGGGAGCCCTAGCCTTAGCCTAGGGGAGCCCTAGCCTAAAGCCTAGGGGTGCCCTAGCCTGAAGGCTAGGGGAGCCCTAGCCTGAAGGCTAGGGGAGCCCTAGCCTTAGCCTAGGGGAGCCCTAGCCTAAAGCCTAGGGGTGCCCTAGCCTGAAGGCTAGGGGAGCCCTAGCCTTAGCCTAGGGGAGCCTAAAGCCTAGGGGTGCCCTAGCCTGAAGGCTAGGGGAGCCCTAGCCTTAACCTAGGGGAGCCCTAGCCTAAAGCCTAGGGGTGCCCTAGCCTGAAGGCTAGGGGAGCCCTAGCCTTAGCCTAGGGGAGCCTAAAGCCTAGGGGTGCCCTAGCCTGAAGGCTAGGGGAGCCCTAGCCTTAGCCTAGGGGAGCCCTAGCCTAAAGCCTAGGGGTGCCCTAGCCTGAAGGCTAGGGGAGCCCTAGCCTTAGCCTAGGGGAGCCTAAAGCCTAGGGGTGCCCTAGCCTGAAGGCTAGGGGAGCCCTAGCCTTAGCCTAGGGGAGCCCTAGCCTAAAGCCTAGGGGAGCCCTAGCCTGAAGGCTAGGGGAGCCCTAGCCTTAGCCTAGGGGAGCCTAAAGCCTAGGGGTGCCCTAGCCTGAAGGCTAGGGGAGCCCTAGCCTTAGCCTAGGGGAGCCCTAGCCTAAAGCCTAGGGGTGCCCTAGCCTGAAGGCTAGGGGAGCCCTAGCCTTAGCCTAGGGGAGCCTAAAGCCTAGGGGTGCCCTAGCCTGAAGGCTAGGGGAGCCCTAGCCTTAGCCTAGGGGAGCCCTAGCCTAAAGCCTAGGGGTGCCCTAGCCTGAAGGCTAGGGGAGCCCTAGCCTTAGCCTAGGGGAGCCTAAAGCCTAGGGGTGCCCTAGCCTGAAGGCTAGGGGAGCCCTAGCCTTAGCCTAGGGGAGCCTAAAGCCTAGGGGTGCCCTAGCCTGAAGGCTAGGGGAGCCCTAGCCTTAGCCTAGGGGAGCCCTAGCCTAAAGCCTAGGGGTGCCCTAGCCTGAAGGCTAGGGGAGCCCTAGCCTTAGCCTAGGGGAGCCTAAAGCCTAGGGGTGCCCTAGCCTGAAGGCTAGGGGAGCCCTAGCCTTAGCCTAGGGGAGCCTAAAGCCTAGGGGTGCCCTAGCCTGAAGGCTAGGGGAGCCCTAGCCTTAGCCTAGGGGAGCCCTAGCCTAAAGCCTAGGGGTGCCCTAGCCTGAAGGCTAGGGGAGCCCTAGCCTTAGCCTAGGGGAGCCTAAAGCCTAGGGGTGCCCTAGCCTGAAGGCTTGGGGAGCCCTAGCCTTAGCCTAGGGGAGCCCTAGCCTAAAGCCTAGGGGTGCCCTAGCCTGAAGGCTAGGGGAGCCCTAGCCTTAGCCTAGGGGAGCCTAAAGCCTAGGGGTGCCCTAGCCTGAAGGCTAGGGGAGCCCTAGCCTTAGCCTAGGGGAGCCTAAAGCCTAGGGGTGCCCTAGCCTGAAGGCTAGGGGAGCCCTAGCCTTAGCCTAGGGGAGCCCTAGCCTAAAGCGTAGGGGTGCCCTAGCCTGAAGGCTAGGGGAGCCCTAGCCTTAGCCTAGGGGAGCCTAAAGCCTAGGGGTGCCCTAGCCTGAAGGCTAGGGGAGCCCTAGCCTTAGCCTAGGGGAGCCCTAGCCTAAAGCCTAGGGGTGCCCTAGCCTGAAGGCTAGGGGAGCCCTAGCCTTAGCCTAGGGGAGCCTAAAGCCTAGGGGTGCCCTAGCCTGAAGGCTAGGGGAGCCCTAGCCTTAGCCTAGGGGAGCCCTAGCCTAAAGCCTAGGGGTGCCCTAGCCTGAAGGCTAGGGGAGCCCTAGCCTTAGCCTAGGGGAGCCTAAAGCCTAGGGGTGCCCTAGCCTGAAGGCTAGGGGAGCCCTAGCCTTAGCCTAGGGGAGCCCTAGCCTAAAGCCTAGGGGTGCCCTAGCCTGAAGGCTAGGGGAGCCCTAGCCTTAGCCTAGGGGAGCCTAAAGCCTAGGGGTGCCCTAGCCTGAAGGCTAGGGGAGCCCTAGCCTTAGCCTAGGGGAGCCCTAGCCTAAAGCCTAGGGGTGCCCTAGCGTGAAGGCTAGGGGAGCCCTAGCCTTAGCCTAGGGGAGCCTAAAGCCTAGGGGTGCCCTAGCCTGAAGGCTAGGGGAGCCCTAGCCTTAGCCTAGGGGAGCCCTAGCCTAAAGCCTAGGGGTGCCCTAGCCTGAAGGCTAGGGGAGCCCTAGCCTTAGCCTAGGGGAGCCTAAAGCCTAGGGGTGCCCTAGCCTGAAGGCTAGGGGAGCCCTAGCCTTAGCCTAGGGGAGCCCTAGCCTAAAGCCTAGGGGTGCCCTAGCCTGAAGGCTAGGGGAGCCCTAGCCTTAGCCTAGGGGAGCCTAAAGCCTAGGGGTGCCCTAGCCTGAAGGCTAGGGGAGCCCTAGCCTTAGCCTAGGGGAGCCCTAGCCTAAAGCCTAGGGGTGCCCTAGCCTGAAGGCTAGGGGAGCCCTAGCCTTAGCCTAGGGGAGCCTAAAGCCTAGGGGTGCCCTAGCCTGAAGGCTAGGGGAGCCCTAGCCTTAGCCTAGGGGAGCCCTAGCCTAAAGCCTAGGGGTGCCCTAGCCTGAAGGCTAGGGGAGCCCTAGCCTTAGCCTAGGGGAGCCTAAAGCCTAGGGGTGCCCTAGCCTGAAGGCTAGGGGAGCCCTAGCCTTAGCCTAGGGGAGCCCTAGCCTAAAGCCTAGGGGTGCCCTAGCCTGAAGGCTAGGGGAGCCCTAGCCTTAGCCTAGGGGAGCCTAAAGCCTAGGGGTGCCCTAGCCTGAAGGCTAGGGGAGCCCTAGCCTTAGCCTAGGGGAGCCCTAGCCTAAAGCCTAGGGGTGCCCTAGCCTGAAGGCTAGGGGAGCCCTAGCCTTAGCCTAGGGGAGCCTAAAGCCTAGGGGTGCCCTAGCCTGAAGGCTAGGGGAGCCCTAGCCTTAGCCTAGGGGAGCCCTAGCCTAAAGCCTAGGGGTGCCCTAGCCTGAAGGCTAGGGGAGCCCTAGCCTTAGCCTAGGGGAGCCTAAAGCCTAGGGGTGCCCTAGCCTGAAGGCTAGGGGAGCCCTAGCCTTAGCCTAGGGGAGCCCTAGCCTAAAGCCTAGGGGTGCCCTAGCCTGAAGGCTAGGGGAGCCCTAGCCTTAGCCTAGGGGAGCCTAAAGCCTAGGGGTGCCCTAGCCTGAAGGCTAGGGGAGCCCTAGCCTTAGCCTAGGGGAGCCTAAAGCCTAGGGGTGCCCTAGCCTGAAGGCTAGGGGAGCCCTAGCCTTAGCCTAGGGGAGCCTAAAGCCTAGGGGTGCCCTAGCCTGAAGGCTAGGGGAGCCCTAGCCTTAGCCTAGGGGAGCCTAAAGCCTAGGGGTGCCCTAGCCTGAAGGCTAGGGGAGCCCTAGCCTTAGCCTAGGGGAGCCTAAAGCCTAGGGGTGCCCTAGCCTGAAGGCTAGGGGAGCCCTAGCCTTAGCCTAGGGGAGCCTAAAGCCTAGGGGTGCCCTAGCCTGAAGGCTAGGGGAGCCCTAGCCTTAGCCTAGGGGAGCCTAAAGCCTAGGGGTGCCCTAGCCTGAAGGCTAGGGGAGCCCTAGCCTTAGCCTAGGGGAGCCTAAAGCCTAGGGGTGCCCTAGCCTGAAGGCTAGGGGAGCCCTAGCCTTAGCCTAGGGGAGCCTAAAGCCTAGGGGTGCCCTAGCCTGAAGGCTAGGGGAGCCCTAGCCTTAGCCTAGGGGAGCCTAAAGCCTAGGGGTGCCCTAGCCTGAAGGCTAGGGGAGCCCTAGCCTTAGCCTAGGGGAGCCTAAAGCCTAGGGGTGCCCTAGCCTGAAGGCTAGGGGAGCCCTAGCCTTAGCCTAGGGGAGCCTAAAGCCTAGGGGTGCCCTAGCCTGAAGGCTAGGGGAGCCCTAGCCTTAGCCTAGGGGAGCCTAAAGCCTAGGGGTGCCCTAGCCTGAAGGCTAGGGGAGCCCTAGCCTTAGCCTAGGGGAGCCTAAAGCCTAGGGGTGCCCTAGCCTGAAGGCTAGGGGAGCCCTAGCCTTAGCCTAGGGGAGCCTAAAGCCTAGGGGTGCCCTAGCCTGAAGGCTAGGGGAGCCCTAGCCTTAGCCTAGGGGAGCCTAAAGCCTAGGGGTGCCCTAGCCTGAAGGCTAGGGGAGCCCTAGCCTTAGCCTAGGGGAGCCTAAAGCCTAGGGGTGCCCTAGCCTGAAGGCTAGGGGAGCCCTAGCCTTAGCCTAGGGGAGCCTAAAGCCTAGGGGTGCCCTAGCCTGAAGGCTAGGGGAGCCCTAGCCTTAGCCTAGGGGAGCCTAAAGCCTAGGGGTGCCCTAGCCTGAAGGCTAGGGGAGCCCTAGCCTTAGCCTAGGGGAGCCTAAAGCCTAGGGGTGCCCTAGCCTGAAGGCTAGGGGAGCCCTAGCCTTAGCCTAGGGGAGCCTAAAGCCTAGGGGTGCCCTAGCCTGAAGGCTAGGGGAGCCCTAGCCTTAGCCTAGGGGAGCCTAAAGCCTAGGGGTGCCCTAGCCTGAAGGCTAGGGGAGCCCTAGCCTTAGCCTAGGGGAGCCTAAAGCCTAGGGGTGCCCTAGCCTGAAGGCTAGGGGAGCCCTAGCCTTAGCCTAGGGGAGCCTAAAGCCTAGGGGTGCCCTAGCCTGAAGGCTAGGGGAGCCCTAGCCTTAGCCTAGGGGAGCCTAAAGCCTAGGGGTGCCCTAGCCTGAAGGCTAGGGGAGCCCTAGCCTTAGCCTAGGGGAGCCTAAAGCCTAGGGGTGCCCTAGCCTGAAGGCTAGGGGAGCCCTAGCCTTAGCCTAGGGGAGCCTAAAGCCTAGGGGTGCCCTAGCCTGAAGGCTAGGGGAGCCCTAGCCTTAGCCTAGGGGAGCCTAAAGCCTAGGGGTGCCCTAGCCTGAAGGCTAGGGGAGCCCTAGCCTTAGCCTAGGGGAGCCTAAAGCCTAGGGGTGCCCTAGCCTGAAGGCTAGGGGAGCCCTAGCCTTAGCCTAGGGGAGCCTAAAGCCTAGGGGTGCCCTAGCCTGAAGGCTAGGGGAGCCCTAGCCTTAGCCTAGGGGAGCCTAAAGCCTAGGGGTGCCCTAGCCTGAAGGCTAGGGGAGCCCTAGCCTTAGCCTAGGGGAGCCTAAAGCCTAGGGGTGCCCTAGCCTGAAGGCTAGGGGAGCCCTAGCCTTAGCCTAGGGGAGCCTAAAGCCTAGGGGTGCCCTAGCCTGAAGGCTAGGGGAGCCCTAGCCTTAGCCTAGGGGAGCCTAAAGCCTAGGGGTGCCCTAGCCTGAAGGCTAGGGGAGCCCTAGCCTTAGCCTAGGGGAGCCCTAGCCTAAAGCCTAGGGGTGCCCTAGCCTGAAGGCTAGGGGAGCCCTAGCCTTAGCCTAGGGGAGCCTAAAGCCTAGGGGTGCCCTAGCCTGAAGGCTAGGGGAGCCCTAGCCTTAGCCTAGGGGAGCCTAAAGCCTAGGGGTGCCCTAGCCTGAAGGCTAGGGGAGCCCTAGCCTTAGCCTAGGGGAGCCTAAAGCCTAGGGGTGCCCTAGCCTGAAGGCTAGGGGAGCCCTAGCCTTAGCCTAGGGGAGCCTATAGCCTAGGGGTGCCCTAGCCTGAAGGCTAGGGGAGCCCTAGCCTTAGCCTAGGGGAGCCCTAGCCTAAAGCCTAGGGGTGCCCTAGCCTGAAGGCTAGGGGAGCCCTAGCCTGAAGGCTAGGGGAGCCCTAGCCTTAGCCTAGGGGAGCCCTAGCCTAAAGCCTAGGGGTGCCCTAGCCTGAAGGCTAGGGGAGCCCTAGCCTTAGCCTAGGGGAGCCTAAAGCCTAGGGGTGCCCTAGCCTGAAGGCTAGGGGAGCCCTAGCCTTAGCCTAGGGGAGCCCTAGCCTAAAGCCTAGGGGTGCCCTAGCCTGAAGGCTAGGGGAGCCCTAGCCTTAGCCTAGGGGAGCCTAAAGCCTAGGGGTGCCCTAGCCTGAAGGCTAGGGGAGCCCTAGCCTTAGCCTAGGGGAGCCCTAGCCTAAAGCCTAGGGGTGCCCTAGCCTGAAGGCTAGGGGAGCCCTAGCCTTAGCCTAGGGGAGCCTAAAGCCTAGGGGTGCCCTAGCCTGAAGGCTAGGGGAGCACTAGCCTTAGCCTAGGGGAGCCCTAGCCTAAAGCCTAGGGGTGCCCTAGCCTGAAGGCTAGGGGAGCCCTAGCCTTAGCCTAGGGGAGCCTAAAGCCTAGGGGTGCCCTAGCCTGAAGGCTAGGGGAGCCCTAGCCTTAGCCTAGGGGAGCCCTAGCCTAAAGCCTAGGGGTGCCCTAGCCTGAAGGCTAGGGGAGCCCTAGCCTTAGCCTAGGGGAGCCTAAAGCCTAGGGGTGCCCTAGCCTGAAGGCTAGGGGAGCCCTAGCCTTAGCCTAGGGGAGCCCTAGCCTAAAGCCTAGGGGTGCCCTAGCCTGAAGGCTAGGGGAGCCCTAGCCTTAGCCTAGGGGAGCCTAAAGCCTAGGGGTGCCCTAGCCTGAAGGCTAGGGGAGCCCTAGCCTTAGCCTAGGGGAGCCTAAAGCCTAGGGGTGCCCTAGCCTGAAGGCTAGGGGAGCCCTAGCCTTAGCCTAGGGGAGCCCTAGCCTAAAGCCTAGGGGTGCCCTAGCCTGAAGGCTAGGGGAGCCCTAGCCTTAGCCTAGGGGAGCCTAAAGCCTAGGGGTGCCCTAGCCTGAAGGCTAGGGGAGCCCTAGCCTTAGCCTAGGGGAGCCTAAAGCCTAGGGGTGCCCTAGCCTGAAGGCTAGGGGAGCCCTAGCCTTAGCCTAGGGGAGCCCTAGCCTAAAGCCTAGGGGTGCCCTAGCCTGAAGGCTAGGGGAGCCCTAGCCTTAGCCTAGGGGAGCCTAAAGCCTAGGGGTGCCCTAGCCTGAAGGCTTGGGGAGCCCTAGCCTTAGCCTAGGGGAGCCCTAGCCTAAAGCCTAGGGGTGCCCTAGCCTGAAGGCTAGGGGAGCCCTAGCCTTAGCCTAGGGGAGCCTAAAGCCTAGGGGTGCCCTAGCCTGAAGGCTAGGGGAGCCCTAGCCTTAGCCTAGGGGAGCCTAAAGCCTAGGGGTGCCCTAGCCTGAAGGCTAGGGGAGCCCTAGCCTTAGCCTAGGGGAGCCCTAGCCTAAAGCGTAGGGGTGCCCTAGCCTGAAGGCTAGGGGAGCCCTAGCCTTAGCCTAGGGGAGCCTAAAGCCTAGGGGTGCCCTAGCCTGAAGGCTAGGGGAGCCCTAGCCTTAGCCTAGGGGAGCCCTAGCCTAAAGCCTAGGGGTGCCCTAGCCTGAAGGCTAGGGGAGCCCTAGCCTTAGCCTAGGGGAGCCTAAAGCCTAGGGGTGCCCTAGCCTGAAGGCTAGGGGAGCCCTAGCCTTAGCCTAGGGGAGCCCTAGCCTAAAGCCTAGGGGTGCCCTAGCCTGAAGGCTAGGGGAGCCCTAGCCTTAGCCTAGGGGAGCCTAAAGCCTAGGGGTGCCCTAGCCTGAAGGCTAGGGGAGCCCTAGCCTTAGCCTAGGGGAGCCCTAGCCTAAAGCCTAGGGGTGCCCTAGCCTGAAGGCTAGGGGAGCCCTAGCCTTAGCCTAGGGGAGCCTAAAGCCTAGGGGTGCCCTAGCCTGAAGGCTAGGGGAGCCCTAGCCTTAGCCTAGGGGAGCCCTAGCCTAAAGCCTAGGGGTGCCCTAGCCTGAAGGCTAGGGGAGCCCTAGCCTTAGCCTAGGGGAGCCTAAAGCCTAGGGGTGCCCTAGCCTGAAGGCTAGGGGAGCCCTAGCCTTAGCCTAGGGGAGCCCTAGCCTAAAGCCTAGGGGTGCCCTAGCCTGAAGGCTAGGGGAGCCCTAGCCTTAGCCTAGGGGAGCCTAAAGCCTAGGGGTGCCCTAGCCTGAAGGCTAGGGGAGCCCTAGCCTTAGCCTAGGGGAGCCCTAGCCTAAAGCCTAGGGGTGCCCTAGCCTGAAGGCTAGGGGAGCCCTAGCCTTAGCCTAGGGGAGCCTAAAGCCTAGGGGTGCCCTAGCCTGAAGGCTAGGGGAGCCCTAGCCTTAGCCTAGGGGAGCCCTAGCCTAAAGCCTAGGGGTGCCCTAGCCTGAAGGCTAGGGGAGCCCTAGCCTTAGCCTAGGGGAGCCTAAAGCCTAGGGGTGCCCTAGCCTGAAGGCTAGGGGAGCCCTAGCCTTAGCCTAGAGGAGCCCTAGCCTAAAGCCTAGGGGTGCCCTAGCCTGAAGGCTAGGGGAGCCCTAGCCTTAGCCTAGGGGAGCCTAAAGCCTAGGGGTGCCCTAGCCTGAAGGCTAGGGGAGCCCTAGCCTTAGCCTAGGGGAGCCCTAGCCTAAAGCCTAGGGGTGCCCTAGCCTGAAGGCTAGGGGAGCCCTAGCCTTAGCCTAGGGGAGCCTAAAGCCTAGGGGTGCCCTAGCCTGAAGGCTAGGGGAGCCCTAGCCTTAGCCTAGGGGAGCCTAAAGCCTAGGGGTGCCCTAGCCTGAAGGCTAGGGGAGCCCTAGCCTTAGCCTAGGGGAGCCTAAAGCCTAGGGGTGCCCTAGCCTGAAGGCTAGGGGAGCCCTAGCCTTAGCCTAGGGGAGCCTAAAGCCTAGGGGTGCCCTAGCCTGAAGGCTAGGGGAGCCCTAGCCTTAGCCTAGGGGAGCCTAAAGCCTAGGGGTGCCCTAGCCTGAAGGCTAGGGGAGCCCTAGCCTTAGCCTAGGGGAGCCTAAAGCCTAGGGGTGCCCTAGCCTGAAGGCTAGGGGAGCCCTAGCCTTAGCCTAGGGGAGCCTAAAGCCTAGGGGTGCCCTAGCCTGAAGGCTAGGGGAGCCCTAGCCTTAGCCTAGGGGAGCCTAAAGCCTAGGGGTGCCCTAGCCTGAAGGCTAGGGGAGCCCTAGCCTTAGCCTAGGGGAGCCTAAAGCCTAGGGGTGCCCTAGCCTGAAGGCTAGGGGAGCCCTAGCCTTAGCCTAGGGGAGCCTAAAGCCTAGGGGTGCCCTAGCCTGAAGGCTAGGGGAGCCCTAGCCTTAGCCTAGGGGAGCCTAAAGCCTAGGGGTGCCCTAGCCTGAAGGCTAGGGGAGCCCTAGCCTTAGCCTAGGGGAGCCTAAAGCCTAGGGGTGCCCTAGCCTGAAGGCTAGGGGAGCCCTAGCCTTAGCCTAGGGGAGCCTAAAGCCTAGGGGTGCCCTAGCCTGAAGGCTAGGGGAGCCCTAGCCTTAGCCTAGGGGAGCCTAAAGCCTAGGGGTGCCCTAGCCTGAAGGCTAGGGGAGCCCTAGCCTTAGCCTAGGGGAGCCTAAAGCCTAGGGGTGCCCTAGCCTGAAGGCTAGGGGAGCCCTAGCCTTAGCCTAGGGGAGCCTAAAGCCTAGGGGTGCCCTAGCCTGAAGGCTAGGGGAGCCCTAGCCTTAGCCTAGGGGAGCCTAAAGCCTAGGGGTGCCCTAGCCTGAAGGCTAGGGGAGCCCTAGCCTTAGCCTAGGGGAGCCTAAAGCCTAGGGGTGCCCTAGCCTGAAGGCTAGGGGAGCCCTAGCCTTAGCCTAGGGGAGCCTAAAGCCTAGGGGTGCCCTAGCCTGAAGGCTAGGGGAGCCCTAGCCTTAGCCTAGGGGAGCCTAAAGCCTAGGGGTGCCCTAGCCTGAAGGCTAGGGGAGCCCTAGCCTTAGCCTAGGGGAGCCTAAAGCCTAGGGGTGCCCTAGCCTGAAGGCTAGGGGAGCCCTAGCCTTAGCCTAGGGGAGCCTAAAGCCTAGGGGTGCCCTAGCCTGAAGGCTAGGGGAGCCCTAGCCTTAGCCTAGGGGAGCCTAAAGCCTAGGGGTGCCCTAGCCTGAAGACTAGGGGAGCCCTAGCCTTAGCCTAGGGGAGCCTAAAGCCTAGGGGTGCCCTAGCCTGAAGGCTAGGGGAGCCCTAGCCTTAGCCTAGGGGAGCCTAGCCTAAAGCCTAGGGGTGCCCTAGCCTGAAGGCTAGGGGAGCCCTAGCCTTAGCCTAGGGGAGCCTAAAGCCTAGGGGTGCCCTAGCCTGAAGGCTAGGGGAGCCCTAGCCTTAGCCTAGGGGAGCCTAAAGCCTAGGGGTGCCCTAGCCTGAAGGCTAGGGGAGCCCTAGCCTTAGCCTAGGGGAGCCTAAAGCCTAGGGGTGCCCTAGCCTGAAGGCTAGGGGAGCCCTAGCCTTAGCCTAGGGGAGCCTAAAGCCTAGGGGTGCCCTAGCCTGAAGGCTAGGGGAGCCCTAGCCTTAGCCTAGGGGAGCCTAAAGCCTAGGGGTGCCCTAGCCTGAAGGCTAGGGGAGCCCTAGCCTTAGCCTAGGGGAGCCTAAAGCCTAGGGGTGCCCTAGCCTGAAGGCTAGGGGAGCCCTAGCCTTAGCCTAGGGGAGCCTAAAGCCTAGGGGTGCCCTAGCCTGAAGGCTAGGGGAGCCCTAGCCTTAGCCTAGGGGAGCCTAAAGCCTAGGGGTGCCCTAGCCTGAAGGCTAGGGGAGCCCTAGCCTTAGCCTAGGGGAGCCTAAAGCCTAGGGGTGCCCTAGCCTGAAGGCTAGGGGAGCCCTAGCCTTAGCCTAGGGGAGCCTAAAGCCTAGGGGTGCCCTAGCCTGAAGGCTAGGGGAGCCCTAGCCTTAGCCTAGGGGAGCCTAAAGCCTAGGGGTGCCCTAGCCTGAAGGCTAGGGGAGCCCTAGCCTTAGCCTAGGGGAGCCTAGCCTAAAGCCTAGGGGTGCCCTAGCCTGAAGGCTAGGGGAGCCCTAGCCTTAGCCTAGGGGAGCCTAAAGCCTAGGGGTGCCCTAGCCTGAAGGCTAGGGGAGCCCTAGCCTTAGCCTAGGGGAGCCTAAAGCCTAGGGGTGCCCTAGCCTGAAGGCTAGGGGAGCCCTAGCCTTAGCCTAGGGGAGCCTAGCCTAAAGCCTAGGGGTGCCCTAGCCTGAAGGCTAGGGGAGCCCTAGCCTTAGCCTAGGGGAGCCTAAAGCCTAGGGGTGCCCTAGCCTGAAGGCTAGGGGAGCCCTAGCCTTAGCCTAGGGGAGCCTAAAGCCTAGGGGTGCCCTAGCCTGAAGGCTAGGGGAGCCCTAGCCTTAGCCTAGGGGAGCCTAGCCTAAAGCCTAGGGGTGCCCTAGCCTGAAGGCTAGGGGAGCCCTAGCCTTAGCCTAGGGGAGCCTAAAGCCTAGGGGTGCCCTAGCCTGAAGGCTAGGGGAGCCCTAGCCTTAGCCTAGGGGAGCCTAAAGCCTAGGGGTGCCCTAGCCTGAAGGCTAGGGGAGCCCTAGCCTTAGCCTAGGGGAGCCTAGCCTAAAGCCTAGGGGTGCCCTAGCCTGAAGGCTAGGGGAGCCCTAGCCTTAGCCTAGGGGAGCCTAAAGCCTAGGGGTGCCCTAGCCTGAAGGCTAGGGGAGCCCTAGCCTTAGCCTAGGGGAGCCTAAAGCCTAGGGGTGCCCTAGCCTGAAGGCTAGGGGAGCCCTAGCCTTAGCCTAGGGGAGCCTAAAGCCTAGGGGTGCCCTAGCCTGAAGGCTAGGGGAGCCCTAGCCTTAGCCTAGGGGAGCCTAGCCTAAAGCCTAGGGGTGCCCTAGCCTGAAGGCTAGGGGAGCCCTAGCCTTAGCATAGGGGAGCCTAAAGCCTAGGGGTGCCCTAGCCTGAAGGCTAGGGGAGCCCTAGCCTTAGCCTAGGGGAGCCTAAAGCCTAGGGGTGCCCTAGCCTGAAGGCTAGGGGAGCCCTAGCCTTAGCCTAGGGGAGCCTAAAGCCTAGGGGTGCCCTAGCCTGAAGGCTAGGGGAGCCCTAGCCTTAGCCTAGGGGAGCCTAAAGCCTAGGGGTGCCCTAGCCTGAAGGCTAGGGGAGCCCTAGCCTTAGCCTAGGGGAGCCTAAAGCCTAGGGGTGCCCTAGCCTGAAGGCTAGGGGAGCCCTAGCCTTAGCCTAGGGGAGCCTAAAGCCTAGGGGTGCCCTAGCCTGAAGGCTAGGGGAGCCCTAGCCTTAGCCTAGGGGAGCCTAAAGCCTAGGGGTGCCCTAGCCTGAAGGCTAGGGGAGCCCTAGCCTTAGCCTAGGGGAGCCTAAAGCCTAGGGGTGCCCTAGCCTGAAGGCTAGGGGAGCCCTAGCCTTAGCCTAGGGGAGCCTAAAGCCTAGGGGTGCCCTAGCCTGAAGGCTAGGGGAGCCCTAGCCTTAGCCTAGGGGAGCCTAAAGCCTAGGGGTGCCCTAGCCTGAAGGCTAGGGGAGCCCTAGCCTTAGCCTAGGGGAGCCTAAAGCCTAGGGGTGCCCTAGCCTGAAGGCTAGGGGAGCCCTAGCCTTAGCCTAGGGGAGCCTAAAGCCTAGGGGTGCCCTAGCCTGAAGGCTAGGGGAGCCCTAGCCTTAGCCTAGGGGAGCCTAAAGCCTAGGGGTGCCCTAGCCTGAAGGCTAGGGGAGCCCTAGCCTTAGCCTAGGGGAGCCTAAAGCCTAGGGGTGCCCTAGCCTGAAGGCTAGGGGAGCCCTAGCCTTAGCCTAGGGGAGCCTAAAGCCTAGGGGTGCCCTAGCCTGAAGGCTAGGGGAGCCCTAGCCTTAGCCTAGGGGAGCCTAAAGCCTAGGGGTGCCCTAGCCTGAAGGCTAGGGGAGCCCTAGCCTTAGCCTAGGGGAGCCTAAAGCCTAGGGGTGCCCTAGCCTGAAGGCTAGGGGAGCCCTAGCCTTAGCCTAGGGGAGCCTAAAGCCTAGGGGTGCCCTAGCCTGAAGGCTAGGGGAGCCCTAGCCTTAGCCTAGGGGAGCCTAAAGCCTAGGGGTGCCCTAGCCTGAAGGCTAGGGGAGCCCTAGCCTTAGCCTAGGGGAGCCTAAAGCCTAGGGGTGCCCTAGCCTGAAGGCTAGGGGAGCCCTAGCCTTAGCCTAGGGGAGCCTAAAGCCTAGGGGTGCCCTAGCCTGAAGGCTAGGGGAGCCCTAGCCTTAGCCTAGGGGAGCCTAAAGCCTAGGGGTGCCCTAGCCTGAAGGCTAGGGGAGCCCTAGCCTTAGCCTAGGGGAGCCTAAAGCCTAGGGGTGCCCTAGCCTGAAGGCTAGGGGAGCCCTAGCCTTAGCCTAGGGGAGCCTAAAGCCTAGGGGTGCCCTAGCCTGAAGGCTAGGGGAGCCCTAGCCTTAGCCTAGGGGAGCCTAAAGCCTAGGGGTGCCCTAGCCTGAAGGCTAGGGGAGCCCTAGCCTTAGCCTAGGGGAGCCTAAAGCCTAGGGGTGCCCTAGCCTGAAGGCTAGGGGAGCCCTAGCCTTAGCCTAGGGGAGCCTAAAGCCTAGGGGTGCCCTAGCCTGAAGGCTAGGGGAGCCCTAGCCTTAGCCTAGGGGAGCCTAAAGCCTAGGGGTGCCCTAGCCTGAAGGCTAGGGGAGCCCTAGCCTTAGCCTAGGGGAGCCTAAAGCCTAGGGGTGCCCTAGCCTGAAGGCTAGGGGAGCCCTAGCCTTAGCCTAGGGGAGCCTAAAGCCTAGGGGTGCCCTAGCCTGAAGGCTAGGGGAGCCCTAGCCTTAGCCTAGGGGAGCCTAAAGCCTAGGGGTGCCCTAGCCTGAAGGCTAGGGGAGCCCTAGCCTTAGCCTAGGGGAGCCTAAAGCCTAGGGGTGCCCTAGCCTGAAGGCTAGGGGAGCCCTAGCCTTAGCCTAGGGGAGCCTAAAGCCTAGGGGTGCCCTAGCCTGAAGGCTAGGGGAGCCCTAGCCTTAGCCTAGGGGAGCCTAAAGCCTAGGGGTGCCCTAGCCTGAAGGCTAGGGGAGCCCTAGCCTTAGCCTAGGGGAGCCTAAAGCCTAGGGGTGCCCTAGCCTGAAGGCTAGGGGAGCCCTAGCCTTAGCCTAGGGGAGCCTAAAGCCTAGGGGTGCCCTAGCCTGAAGGCTAGGGGAGCCCTAGCCTTAGCCTAGGGGAGCCTAAAGCCTAGGGGTGCCCTAGCCTGAAGGCTAGGGGAGCCCTAGCCTTAGCCTAGGGGAGCCTAAAGCCTAGGGGTGCCCTAGCCTGAAGGCTAGGGGAGCCCTAGCCTTAGCCTAGGGGAGCCTAAAGCCTAGGGGTGCCCTAGCCTGAAGGCTAGGGGAGCCCTAGCCTTAGCCTAGGGGAGCCTAAAGCCTAGGGGTGCCCTAGCCTGAAGGCTAGGGGAGCCCTAGCCTTAGCCTAGGGGAGCCTAAAGCCTAGGGGTGCCCTAGCCTGAAGGCTAGGGGAGCCCTAGCCTTAGCCTAGGGGAGCCTAAAGCCTAGGGGTGCCCTAGCCTGAAGGCTAGGGGAGCCCTAGCCTTAGCCTAGGGGAGCCTAAAGCCTAGGGGTGCCCTAGCCTGAAGGCTAGGGGAGCCCTAGCCTTAGCCTAGGGGAGCCTAAAGCCTAGGGGTGCCCTAGCCTGAAGGCTAGGGGAGCCCTAGCCTTAGCCTAGGGGAGCCTAAAGCCTAGGGGTGCCCTAGCCTGAAGGCTAGGGGAGCCCTAGCCTTAGCCTAGGGGAGCCTAAAGCCTAGGGGTGCCCTAGCCTGAAGGCTAGGGGAGCCCTAGCCTTAGCCTAGGGGAGCCTAAAGCCTAGGGGTGCCCTAGCCTGAAGGCTAGGGGAGCCCTAGCCTTAGCCTAGGGGAGCCTAAAGCCTAGGGGTGCCCTAGCCTGAAGGCTAGGGGAGCCCTAGCCTTAGCCTAGGGGAGCCTAAAGCCTAGGGGTGCCCTAGCCTGAAGGCTAGGGGAGCCCTAGCCTTAGCCTAGGGGAGCCTAAAGCCTAGGGGTGCCCTAGCCTGAAGGCTAGGGGAGCCCTAGCCTTAGCCTAGGGGAGCCTAAAGCCTAGGGGTGCCCTAGCCTGAAGGCTAGGGGAGCCCTAGCCTTAGCCTAGGGGAGCCTAAAGCCTAGGGGTGCCCTAGCCTGAAGGCTAGGGGAGCCCTAGCCTTAGCCTAGGGGAGCCTAAAGCCTAGGGGTGCCCTAGCCTGAAGGCTAGGGGAGCCCTAGCCTTAGCCTAGGGGAGCCTAAAGCCTAGGGGTGCCCTAGCCTGAAGGCTAGGGGAGCCCTAGCCTTAGCCTAGGGGAGCCTAAAGCCTAGGGGTGCCCTAGCCTGAAGGCTAGGGGAGCCCTAGCCTTAGCCTAGGGGAGCCTAAAGCCTAGGGGTGCCCTAGCCTGAAGGCTAGGGGAGCCCTAGCCTTAGCCTAGGGGAGCCTAAAGCCTAGGGGTGCCCTAGCCTGAAGGCTAGGGGAGCCCTAGCCTTAGCCTAGGGGAGCCTAAAGCCTAGGGGTGCCCTAGCCTGAAGGCTAGGGGAGCCCTAGCCTTAGCCTAGGGGAGCCTAAAGCCTAGGGGTGCCCTAGCCTGAAGGCTAGGGGAGCCCTAGCCTTAGCCTAGGGGAGCCTAAAGCCTAGGGGTGCCCTAGCCTGAAGGCTAGGGGAGCCCTAGCCTTAGCCTAGGGGAGCCTAAAGCCTAGGGGTGCCCTAGCCTGAAGGCTAGGGGAGCCCTAGCCTTAGCCTAGGGGAGCCTAAAGCCTAGGGGTGCCCTAGCCTGAAGGCTAGGGGAGCCCTAGCCTTAGCCTAGGGGAGCCTAAAGCCTAGGGGTGCCCTAGCCTGAAGGCTAGGGGAGCCCTAGCCTTAGCCTAGGGGAGCCTAAAGCCTAGGGGTGCCCTAGCCTGAAGGCTAGGGGAGCCCTAGCCTTAGCCTAGGGGAGCCTAAAGCCTAGGGGTGCCCTAGCCTGAAGGCTAGGGGAGCCCTAGCCTTAGCCTAGGGGAGCCTAAAGCCTAGGGGTGCCCTAGCCTGAAGGCTAGGGGAGCCCTAGCCTTAGCCTAGGGGAGCCTAAAGCCTAGGGGTGCCCTAGCCTGAAGGCTAGGGGAGCCCTAGCCTTAGCCTAGGGGAGCCTAAAGCCTAGGGGTGCCCTAGCCTGAAGGCTAGGGGAGCCCTAGCCTTAGCCTAGGGGAGCCTAAAGCCTAGGGGTGCCCTAGCCTGAAGGCTAGGGGAGCCCTAGCCTTAGCCTAGGGGAGCCTAAAGCCTAGGGGTGCCCTAGCCTGAAGGCTAGGGGAGCCCTAGCCTTAGCCTAGGGGAGCCTAAAGCCTAGGGGTGCCCTAGCCTGAAGGCTAGGGGAGCCCTAGCCTTAGCCTAGGGGAGCCTAAAGCCTAGGGGTGCCCTAGCCTGAAGGCTAGGGGAGCCCTAGCCTTAGCCTAGGGGAGCCTAAAGCCTAGGGGTGCCCTAGCCTGAAGGCTAGGGGAGCCCTAGCCTTAGCCTAGGGGAGCCTAAAGCCTAGGGGTGCCCTAGCCTGAAGGCTAGGGGAGCCCTAGCCTTAGCCTAGGGGAGCCTAAAGCCTAGGGGTGCCCTAGCCTGAAGGCTAGGGGAGCCCTAGCCTTAGCCTAGGGGAGCCTAAAGCCTAGGGGTGCCCTAGCCTGAAGGCTAGGGGAGCCCTAGCCTTAGCCTAGGGGAGCCTAAAGCCTAGGGGTGCCCTAGCCTGAAGGCTAGGGGAGCCCTAGCCTTAGCCTAGGGGAGCCTAAAGCCTAGGGGTGCCCTAGCCTGAAGGCTAGGGGAGCCCTAGCCTTAGCCTAGGGGAGCCTAAAGCCTAGGGGTGCCCTAGCCTGAAGGCTAGGGGAGCCCTAGCCTTAGCCTAGGGGAGCCTAAAGCCTAGGGGTGCCCTAGCCTGAAGGCTAGGGGAGCCCTAGCCTTAGCCTAGGGGAGCCTAAAGCCTAGGGGTGCCCTAGCCTGAAGGCTAGGGGAGCCCTAGCCTTAGCCTAGGGGAGCCTAAAGCCTAGGGGTGCCCTAGCCTGAAGGCTAGGGGAGCCCTAGCCTTAGCCTAGGGGAGCCTAAAGCCTAGGGGTGCCCTAGCCTGAAGGCTAGGGGAGCCCTAGCCTTAGCCTAGGGGAGCCTAAAGCCTAGGGGTGCCCTAGCCTGAAGGCTAGGGGAGCCCTAGCCTTAGCCTAGGGGAGCCTAAAGCCTAGGGGTGCCCTAGCCTGAAGGCTAGGGGAGCCCTAGCCTTAGCCTAGGGGAGCCTAAAGCCTAGGGGTGCCCTAGCCTGAAGGCTAGGGGAGCCCTAGCCTTAGCCTAGGGGAGCCTAAAGCCTAGGGGTGCCCTAGCCTGAAGGCTAGGGGAGCCCTAGCCTTAGCCTAGGGGAGCCTAAAGCCTAGGGGTGCCCTAGCCTGAAGGCTAGGGGAGCCCTAGCCTTAGCCTAGGGGAGCCTAAAGCCTAGGGGTGCCCTAGCCTGAAGGCTAGGGGAGCCCTAGCCTTAGCCTAGGGGAGCCTAAAGCCTAGGGGTGCCCTAGCCTGAAGGCTAGGGGAGCCCTAGCCTTAGCCTAGGGGAGCCTAAAGCCTAGGGGTGCCCTAGCCTGAAGGCTAGGGGAGCCCTAGCCTTAGCCTAGGGGAGCCTAAAGCCTAGGGGTGCCCTAGCCTGAAGGCTAGGGGAGCCCTAGCCTTAGCCTAGGGGAGCCTAAAGCCTAGGGGTGCCCTAGCCTGAAGGCTAGGGGAGCCCTAGCCTTAGCCTAGGGGAGCCTAAAGCCTAGGGGTGCCCTAGCCTGAAGGCTAGGGGAGCCCTAGCCTTAGCCTAGGGGAGCCTAAAGCCTAGGGGTGCCCTAGCCTGAAGGCTAGGGGAGCCCTAGCCTTAGCCTAGGGGAGCCTAAAGCCTAGGGGTGCCCTAGCCTGAAGGCTAGGGGAGCCCTAGCCTTAGCCTAGGGGAGCCTAAAGCCTAGGGGTGCCCTAGCCTGAAGGCTAGGGGAGCCCTAGCCTTAGCCTAGGGGAGCCTAAAGCCTAGGGGTGCCCTAGCCTGAAGGCTAGGGGAGCCCTAGCCTTAGCCTAGGGGAGCCTAAAGCCTAGGGGTGCCCTAGCCTGAAGGCTAGGGGAGCCCTAGCCTTAGCCTAGGGGAGCCTAAAGCCTAGGGGTGCCCTAGCCTGAAGGCTAGGGGAGCCCTAGCCTTAGCCTAGGGGAGCCTAAAGCCTAGGGGTGCCCTAGCCTGAAGGCTAGGGGAGCCCTAGCCTTAGCCTAGGGGAGCCTAAAGCCTAGGGGTGCCCTAGCCTGAAGGCTAGGGGAGCCCTAGCCTTAGCCTAGGGGAGCCTAAAGCCTAGGGGTGCCCTAGCCTGAAGGCTAGGGGAGCCCTAGCCTTAGCCTAGGGGAGCCTAAAGCCTAGGGGTGCCCTAGCCTGAAGGCTAGGGGAGCCCTAGCCTTAGCCTAGGGGAGCCTAAAGCCTAGGGGTGCCCTAGCCTGAAGGCTAGGGGAGCCCTAGCCTTAGCCTAGGGGAGCCTAAAGCCTAGGGGTGCCCTAGCCTGAAGGCTAGGGGAGCCCTAGCCTTAGCCTAGGGGAGCCTAAAGCCTAGGGGTGCCCTAGCCTGAAGGCTAGGGGAGCCCTAGCCTTAGCCTAGGGGAGCCTAAAGCCTAGGGGTGCCCTAGCCTGAAGGCTAGGGGAGCCCTAGCCTTAGCCTAGGGGAGCCTAAAGCCTAGGGGTGCCCTAGCCTGAAGGCTAGGGGAGCCCTAGCCTTAGCCTAGGGGAGCCTAAAGCCTAGGGGTGCCCTAGCCTGAAGGCTAGGGGAGCCCTAGCCTTAGCCTAGGGGAGCCTAAAGCCTAGGGGTGCCCTAGCCTGAAGGCTAGGGGAGCCCTAGCCTTAGCCTAGGGGAGCCTAAAGCCTAGGGGTGCCCTAGCCTGAAGGCTAGGGGAGCCCTAGCCTTAGCCTAGGGGAGCCTAAAGCCTAGGGGTGCCCTAGCCTGAAGGCTAGGGGAGCCCTAGCCTTAGCCTAGGGGAGCCTAAAGCCTAGGGGTGCCCTAGCCTGAAGGCTAGGGGAGCCCTAGCCTTAGCCTAGGGGAGCCTAAAGCCTAGGGGTGCCCTAGCCTGAAGGCTAGGGGAGCCCTAGCCTTAGCCTAGGGGAGCCTAAAGCCTAGGGGTGCCCTAGCCTGAAGGCTAGGGGAGCCCTAGCCTTAGCCTAGGGGAGCCTAAAGCCTAGGGGTGCCCTAGCCTGAAGGCTAGGGGAGCCCTAGCCTTAGCCTAGGGGAGCCTAAAGCCTAGGGGTGCCCTAGCCTGAAGGCTAGGGGAGCCCTAGGTGCCCTAGCCTGAAGGCTAGGGGAGCCCTAGCCTTAGCCTAGGGGAGCCTAAAGCCTAGGGGTGCCCTAGCCTGAAGGCTAGGGGAGCCCTAGCCTTAGCCTAGGGGAGCCTAAAGCCTAGGGGTGCCCTAGCCTGAAGGCTAGGGGAGCCCTAGCCTTAGCCTAGGGGAGCCTAAAGCCTAGGGGTGCCCTAGCCTGAAGGCTAGGGGAGCCCTAGCCTTAGCCTAGGGGAGCCTAAAGCCTAGGGGTGCCCTAGCCTGAAGGCTAGGGGAGCCCTAGCCTTAGCCTAGGGGAGCCTAAAGCCTAGGGGTGCCCTAGCCTGAAGGCTAGGGGAGCCCTAGCCTTAGCCTAGGGGAGCCTAAAGCCTAGGGGTGCCCTAGCCTGAAGGCTAGGGGAGCCCTAGCCTTAGCCTAGGGGAGCCTAAAGCCTAGGGGTGCCCTAGCCTGAAGGCTAGGGGAGCCCTAGCCTTAGCCTAGGGGAGCCTAAAGCCTAGGGGTGCCCTAGCCTGAAGGCTAGGGGAGCCCTAGCCTTAGCCTAGGGGAGCCTAAAGCCTAGGGGTGCCCTAGCCTGAAGGCTAGGGGAGCCCTAGCCTTAGCCTAGGGGAGCCTAAAGCCTAGGGGTGCCCTAGCCTGAAGGCTAGGGGAGCCCTAGCCTTAGCCTAGGGGAGCCTAAAGCCTAGGGGTGCCCTAGCCTGAAGGCTAGGGGAGCCCTAGCCTTAGCCTAGGGGAGCCTAAAGCCTAGGGGTGCCCTAGCCTGAAGGCTAGGGGAGCCCTAGCCTTAGCCTAGGGGAGCCTAAAGCCTAGGGGTGCCCTAGCCTGAAGGCTAGGGGAGCCCTAGCCTTAGCCTAGGGGAGCCTAAAGCCTAGGGGTGCCCTAGCCTGAAGGCTAGGGGAGCCCTAGCCTTAGCCTAGGGGAGCTAGCCTAAAGCCTAGGGGTGCCCTAGCCTGAAGGCTAGGGGAGCCCTAGCCTTAGCCTAGGGGAGCCCTAGCCTAAAGCCTAGGGGTGCCCTAGCCTGAAGGCTAGGGGAGCCCTAGCCTTAGCCTAGGGGAGCCTAGCCTAAAGCCTAGGGGTGCCCTAGCCTGAAGGCTAGGGGAGCCCTAGCCTTAGCCTAGGGGAGCCCTAGCCTAAAGCCTAGGGGTGCCCTAGCCTGAAGGCTAGGGGAGCCCTAGCCTTAGCCTAGGGGAGCCCTAGCCTAAAGCCTAGGGGTGCCCTAGCCTGAAGGCTAGGGGAGCCCTAGCCTTAGCCTAGGGGAGCCCTAGCCTAAAGCCTAGGGGTGCCCTAGCCTGAAGGCTAGGGAGCCCTAGCCTTAGCCTAGGGGAGCCCTAGCCTAAAGCCTAGGGGTGCCCTAGCCTGAAGGCTAGGGGAGCCCTAGCCTTAGCCTAGGGGAGCCCTAGCCTAAAGCCTAGGGGTGCCCTAGCCTGAAGGCTAGGGGAGCCCTAGCCTTAGCCTAGGGGAGCCTAGCCTAAAGCCTAGGGGTGCCCTAGCCTGAAGGCTAGGGGAGCCCTAGCCTTAGCCTAGGGGAGCCCTAGCCTAAAGCCTAGGGGTGCCCTAGCCTGAAGGCTAGGGGAGCCCTAGCCTTAGCCTAGGGGAGCCCTAGCCTAAAGCCTAGGGGTGCCCTAGCCTGAAGGCTAGGGGAGCCCTAGCCTTAGCCTAGGGGAGCCCTAGCCTAAAGCCTAGGGGTGCCCTAGCCTGAAGGCTAGGGGAGCCCTAGCCTTAGCCTAGGGGAGCCCTAGCCTAAAGCCTAGGGGTGCCCTAGCCTGAAGGCTAGGGGAGCCCTAGCCTTAGCCTAGGGGAGCCCTAGCCTAAAGCCTAGGGGTGCCCTAGCCTGAAGGCTAGGGGAGCCCTAGCCTTAGCCTAGGGGAGCCCTAGCCTAAAGCCTAGGGGTGCCCTAGCCTGAAGGCTAGGGGAGCCCTAGCCTTAGCCTAGGGGAGCCCTAGCCTAAAGCCTAGGGGTGCCCTAGCCTGAAGGCTAGGGGAGCCCTAGCCTTAGCCTAGGGGAGCCCTAGCCTAAAGCCTAGGGGTGCCCTAGCCTGAAGGCTAGGGGAGCCCTAGCCTTAGCCTAGGGGAGCCCTAGCCTAAAAGCCTAGGGGTGCCCTAGCCTGAAGGCTAGGGGAGCCCTAGCCTTAGCCTAGGGGAGCCTAGCCTAAAGCCTAGGGGTGCCCTAGCCTGAAGGCTAGGGGAGCCCTAGCCTTAGCCTAGGGGAGCCCTAGCCTAAAGCCTAGGGGTGCCCTAGCCTGAAGGCTAGGGGAGCCCTAGCCTTAGCCTAGGGAGCCCTAGCCTAAAGCCTAGGGGTGCCCTAGCCTGAAGGCTAGGGGAGCCCTAGCCTTAGCCTAGGGGAGCCCTAGCCTAAAGCCTAGGGGTGCCCTAGCCTGAAGGCTAGGGAGCCCTAGCCTTAGCCTAGGGGAGCCCTAGCCTAAAGCCTAGGGTGCCCTAGCCTGAAGGCTAGGGGAGCCCTAGCCTTAGCCTAGGGGAGCCCTAGCCTAAAGCCTAGGGGTGCCCTAGCCTGAAGGCTAGGGGAGCC